>NW_028255959.1:0-208000 GCF_971803275.1 Cyanistes caeruleus
CTGAGCTCCCCTGGAACTGCTGGGAAGAGTCCCTGGGCAGCAGGGCAGTGCCGGCACATGCCACTGCCCCTGCAGCTTCCAGGGAGTCTCCTGTGCAAGGCCAGGGTCAGAATCCTGGGTCTGGGTTACTGATCCCAGAACAACCCAGGCACTGCAGGGAGATGTTTTCATGGCACGGCTTTGCCAGCATTTCCTCAAAGGCCAGAGCAGAACAGCTTGAGAGAACAAGCACTAAGCCCCTCTAGACCAGTGACCTCCAGGATGGGTCCATTTGGCATGGATCCATCATCAGGCAGCAGGAGCTGAGTTAGAAATGTGCTCCCTGAGCCTGGATCACCTCCCACTGCCCACACACCACCAGACCAGAGGTGGCTGAGCCCCACTGAGCCCAGGGTCTTTGTAGAGGGACCAGCCTTGGCCAGCACCTGCTTCTCTCCCTGTGTGGGAATTGGCACCTTGCAGCTCCCAGTCTGTGGAGATAGAACACAATGCTGAGTGCCAGAAGTTGAGGGCTTGGGTAACAAAGTCTTGTGCTACTGGGCCAGGTAGTTTGGCAATTGCTGCCCAGCAATCTGCCAGGTACAATTGCCAATCTCTTGATGAGCTTTGTGCCTTCACTGAATGGATTTCAAAGCTCCTCTAGGTGCATGGGAAGGAAACCATAGAATCATGGTGTGTTAGGGATGGAATGGACCTTAAAGATGATGTAGTCCCAAGAGCCCTGCCCTGGGCAGGGACACCTCCCACTAGAGCAGGTAGCTCCAAGCCCCAAGCAGCCTGGCTTTGAACACTTTCAGGGCTGGAACCTCCACAATTCCCCTGGGGAGCCTGCTCCAGTGTCTCACCAGCCTCACAGTAAAACATTTCTTCCTAATACCTCACCTAAATTTCCTTTCTTTCCATTGATACCCATTACTCCATGGGCTGTCATTTCAGGACATGAGAGATGTTTAAAACTCAGCAAACTGGTGGCTAAAATTGGAAACCAGCCCAAGGAATGGGTTAGAAATTGGAAGTCAGCCCCAAGGGAAATGTCCTGAGGGAAGAGAAGGGTCCAAATCTTCTCTTGCAATATCAGGAGCTGGTTTTATCCAGCTCAGAGTCAGGGGCCAGCGTTCAGGCAGGCTGGAAAATAGAGTGTAACAGTGGGAATTATTGTACTGAAATGAGCATCTCTCCCCAGGCCGTGGGAGCAGGCTGCCCCTGCACCTCCGAGGGGAAGGCCAAGGACCCGTGGTTGAATTCAGCCGTCAAATGCTGAAACTTGGGAACATTTTTGTCAACACCTCCCACGTCTATGAGGTGAGCAGCAGGGGTTGGGATGGATCTTGATGGCTCCTGAGGCAGCAGCAAGCCTGGTGGACCTGTGGAATTCCTGACAACACGGGCAGTTGTGAGCAGGGAATATTGGACGTACTGGGCAGATCTGGTGGGGTCAGAAAGGTGTGTCTGCTGTTCATGAAGCCCCAGTCCCTTGGTAATGCCAATTTTTGGCAGCCTTCCTTGGGGGTCAGCTCAGAAGCTTCCTGAAAAACAACCCCTTGGCATATGAAACCCAGACTGGGTCAAAAAGCTGCACGTTCAGAGGCTTTTGTGGCAGCCCCAGACACAAGGCACCTTTGCACTGACTGTTCAGAAGCAGCTGGAACAAACTGGCTGTGTTGAGCTTCAGTACCCTGCAAACAATTCTCAGTGGAGTGTCTCCTGCTTATTCCTGGGAGTCACAGGAAAGCCATCCAGCCTCCTGGCTCAGTGCTGGCCCTTGCAAAGGGCTTGGGATTCTTTCCTTTGCTGACCACTCCCTCACCACACTCCAGCCTTGCTGCATCCCTGACTCTAGAAAGACAAAAGTGTTCCTGGGAATAAAGCTAAGGATCTTTCTACCTCTTTGCCTCTCCCTCAAAATAGTGTCAAGTTTGCAAAAAAAATAGAGAGCAACTGAAAGAGGGAGAAAATAAGGCACTGCATCATGCCAGACTCTTTCAAAAGCTTGGCTGTGGAAAGGAAAAACACCCTGGGTTTTTTTACCAAAAGATGGTGCTGTCTCTGTATTTGGTGGTGATGCCTCGTTATCAATGTGTTGTTGTCATGATTTGGGAAAAGGTGAATGAGTAGATGGAACTGTTGGAGCTGTGCTAAGTGGGGCAGTGGCAGCTCTCTGGTGATTGACTACGCAGCTGCCCCACGTTGCTCTCAGGGCCAGCTCTGAATGAGCTTGGTGATGCTGGCCAGAGCTGGAGTGCTCTGTGTCCATGGGAGAAGCCCAGGGTGACTCTGGTTATGTGCAATTACTGCTGCTTTGCATGAAAACCCAAAGGCAGAACTTGTCCTGTTGTATTTTTGGACTTCTGCCTTTCAGCAGCACAAAGCATCTTCTGCCTTTTCTGGGTGGGAATTGCATCATTAGAAAATAACTGACAAGAAGGGAAGATTGCACATGAATTTCCCTTTTGCTTTCTTGCTGCTGCAGGTGAAACTGATGAACCGAGGAGCTATAGATGCTCCCTTCACCTACATCCCTTCAGCCACAACCGTGGGCCGCTGCTTCAAGTTTGCCCCCGAGGAGGGCGTCATTGCAGCAGGTGGGATCCAGACGATTCACATCTCCTTCAATGCCACCGTCCTGGGGAGCTTTGAGGAACAATTCCAGTTCCGTGTGGCTGCATCTCCTACGCCTGTGATCCTGACAGTCTGGTAAGGACTCTGGGAGCTTGCTGGGCACATCTGTAGCTGTCTCTGGGACATCCCCCACCTCCCTCATTTTGGGGTCGAGCAGAGGAAAAAGGAGTTTCCTGAGCTCTTCATCTCTGCTCTGATCCTGGCACTGCCCCAGTGTAGGGTGCCCGGGGGCTGGAATGACTCCTCCCTGCAGGGATCTCCCTCTGCCTTGGGCCATGGCAGGCAGTGGGATGGATCAGCTTTGGGCAGTAGCTGCTCTGGGCTGTCCCAGCTCAACACCCAGCAAAGCTCCCAGGGCTTTGGAGATGGGGCAGCCTGGGTGATTCTGCAGCAGCAGCAGTGTTTTTAAAAACTTCTGCTCATAATCCATCCCAAATGGGCAGCAGCAGCCTCACCTCACCTCTCATGGCCATGCTGTGGGGGACAAGCTGTGCTCCCAACTCCTGTGCAGAGAGTGCTCCAGTCCCTCCTTTCCACAGCCAGGAAAGGGCTGGGAGACAGGGAACTGTGCAGCAGGAATGTGCCAAGGACATGGGCATCATCCCATGGGCTGGTGCCACTGCAAGAGATAATCCTGGCCCAGCAAAGGGAGAAGGGGTGATAACAGGGGAGGCAGAGCTCAGTCCTCAGTTCCACAGCAGCACGAGGGATTGTCCCTGCCAGCCTGAGCCATGTGCTGGTAGGATAATGTCCTGCAAGCAGGAAAGCTGATGCTGGCTGCTCTGGAGCTTTGCAGCTAGGCTGCTGCTGTTGGGAGGCACTGGATCAAGGCAATAAAGAAATGAATGCACCCTGCACTTGATTATACCAATGAGATAAGGGAGATGGATCAAAAAAAAATAAGAAAATTAGGACTTAGCAAGAGGAAAGTGGTGAGTAGGTCTGCCTGCAGTGGAGAAACAATTATGCTGGCTTTGTTTTTGGAGGAAAAGTGCTGCTCTGTTATTTTGGAAATCAAGAGGGAACCTTTCACCATCAATTGAGTCTCCCCCCAATCTGCTCCTGGGACATTATTGCATAAGCAGCTTTCTCCTTGGGCAAGGGCAGGTGTCTCTTGTAGAGATGTGTAGAGCAGAGCCAGTGGCAGTCCTGGGAACACAAGAGAAGGCACAGTTCACTGGTCCTTGATTTTTAACCAAAAAGCAGAGTGGGCATGGATTGGTGTCACCCACAAAATAAACTCGTGAGTGTTGTGCAGCTTCAAGTGCTGATTTCAGTGGATGTTGGTGACTTTTGGAGCCTGTCTGCTGAGTTCAAGG
This sequence comes from Cyanistes caeruleus, assembly GCF_971803275.1. Classification (NCBI taxonomy): domain Eukaryota; kingdom Metazoa; phylum Chordata; class Aves; order Passeriformes; family Paridae; genus Cyanistes; species Cyanistes caeruleus. The sequence continues at coordinate 3,939 of NW_028255959.1, forward strand.
ACAGGTGAGGTGGCGTGGTAGATTCAGGACACCCATGTTTGGTTGTTGAAGCCATTGCCCTTGGCTGTGCCGGCTGCTGCACTGGTGCCAGGCTGGTCCTTTCCTCTAGGATTCATCTGCCCACTGTGCAGAACTGTTGCTGCTCTTTTCAGAGGATGCTTGGGGCTCCCCTGGCTTCATGTCTCTAAAGTCTGTCAGTAATGATTGTGTGGCTCAAAATCTGCTGAGAAAGCTCCTCCATGGGAACACCAGTTGGAGCTAAGAAGCAGCAGAGCAGGGAGCCCGTGGCTGGAAAGGCTGGTTACAGAAGTTTGTGGGGACTTTTATGTCCATCACATTACAGATGGGGAAACTGAGGCAATGGAGCCATGTCTGGGTGTGTGTTCAGGGTCCTTCATGGCACCACCAGCAACTGGGGGCTTTTCCTGCCTGCCCTGTGCCCAAATCCCCACCAGTGGCTGTTGGCTGCCGGCCACTTGGCTTTAGCTGCCTCCTGCCCACACGGACACTGTGCTGAGCACATGGTGCTGTGTTGATTTGAAGCCCACGGTGCCCCTGACCCCAGGCTTTATGTCCCCGAGCCAGGGCTGCCACACGCTTTGTGACTCCCTTTAACCGAGGCATTTCCTCCTGCTCTGTGCTCGTCATCGCAGGGGGTGTGTCACTGGGCCGGCTTTACACTTCGACCTCCACGAGCTCCACTTCGGTGACATCTCCTTCGGTGAGTGTTCCCTGGGCTTGGGCACAGCGTGAGGGATCTGTGCGTTCCACAGTGAACCACTTGAACATAAAAACATCCATCACTCGTCTTCTGCCACAGCAGCCTCTTCAGGCTGGGAACTCCAGGGCTGCTGGTGCCTCAGGTAGCATTTTGCCCTTGTCAGATCAAATAGAACCAAGAAGCCCAGAAGCTCTGGGCTGTGCCTGCAGTTGTTTTTTCCCCCCATCTGTGTTCAAATGACTCTTGGTGAGCAGGCCTGGGAGAAGTCTCCTCCCCACAGAGCTGGCCAGCCAAGCCAGATGTCCAGTGCAGAGCAGTGGTGGCCGGTGGCCGGGCTCTGCAGGACATCCCCACCATGTGTGGCTGGAGCTCTGGCTTTCCAGGATGGAAAGCAAATCTCAGAGCTCAAGTGGGGTAAACCCTTGCAGGCAGCAATCACAGGGAGCAGCAGGGCTGTGATGGCCCCCTTTGTTGGGTGAGGTGGGACATGGTTCCTAATCACTGCTCTCGAAGCAAGGCTCAGGTTTGCCTCCAGTGGAATGTGCTCTGAGCTGTCACCTGCTCAGTCTGTTTGGCCCAAACCAGGAGACGCCTTAAGGATGCTGCAGAGAGAAACTGCATTAGGGTGCTTTGCATCACCTTCTAGCTCCAGATTCCATTAATTCCTCACGTAGCTTCTCGGTGAGCTGTAGTTCACATAGTAAAGAGCTAAACTGCAGTCACCCTTTCATCCTACCAGGCTGTTCACACCAGGAGTCATGACACAGTTGGTGCCTAAATGGATATTTGTGTCCTTTTCCCAGGTTTTCCCCGCACCATGACCTGTCGCCTCACTAACACCTCCCCGCTGGCCGTGACATTCAAGCTCCGCATGTCGGACGATGGCACGCAGCCTGCTGTCAGCAGCTTGGATCAAATCTGCAAGGAAAGAGACCCATCCTGGAGGAAGGGAATTCATTTTTATGTGGAGCCAAGGGAGTTTACAATGAATCCCAGCCAAGGGACCATCCTCCCCCAGGGACACCAGGATATCGAGGTATGGGAAGAGTCCAGCCACACACGCTTCAGCCCCAGGGCTAAAGCTTCACTGGAGTGTGCGAGGGCTTTAGCTCTGATGCCAGCTTTGAGGATCATGTGAGTGAGAGATCTGCACTGGCCTGAGGCCTCTGTTAGCTGGGTTACTCAGGATGTAACTGAAGCAGCACTGTTTTGTTCCCAAAATCATACGCTGAGATCACAAACCGTATGGTAAAGTACTGGAGCCATCCTTGTGTTTTTGAGAGCAGTTTCTTTGATTGCAAGTGGGCAGAGGAAGGATGAGGACAGAATGAGAGGTGTCATTGTAGAAAGCAGTTTGCTTTTCTTCTTGGTCTCATGTCTCCTCTCCTGGGGAGCAGAATGATTTGTGTTCATTGCAGGGATCTCCAGTGGAGACAAAAAGCTCTGCAGCCATGAACTGCCTAGCACCTGCTGGGCCACATTTGCCCTCAGCTTCCTGCTGTAAAGCTGAACTCATTCTGTCCAAGTCAGCAGATTTCATCTGCATTTGTGTCATTGTAGTCAGATGAAAAATTGGCCCCTTAATTTGGGTACAGTGGTGTGTAGAGCTTTAGCCTAATGTTTGAATTTAGCTGACCTATGCCATGATAGCAAGGTGTGTTTAACAAATCTGGTATTGCCAGAAGGCTTTTGTTACTCTCAGAGACTGTGCTCTACACATGGATCAGCAGAGTAATTAAGGCAAAATCCTCCCTTTCCTTCCCATGAAACAAGAACTGGAGAATACCACGTGTGGGTAATGAGCTTTTATAAGGAAGAATTTACTGCTCTTCTCTTCCACCAGGTGACCCTGTGCTCCAACACGGTGATGGAATACTACCGGAAAATGCTGGTGGACCTGGTGGGCCTGGAGGGTGTTGGCAAGGAAGTGGCATCAGTGATCATCACAGCCAGGTACCAGCACTTCCCTGGCCTCTCCCAGCACACTGCCTGGCACAGGGTTTGCTGGCTGCAGCTCCCAAGGGAAGTGTTGTTTAATGTTCTCATGTTGTGACCAGCTGGACACGAGAACAGCAGTGCTTGGAAAGCAGCCTGTGGTGAAAAGCAGCCCTGCTCACAGCCCAGCACAGTCCTGGGCCTTTTTCTAGAGGGACCAGGAATGAAATCATTTATTGGCCTGGTTTTTGGTGCTTGAGCTGGAACAAATTTCCCGAGGACCTGCTCTCCTTCTTCCTGCAAGAGATGGAGCTGTGCTGGGTTGAGACCCCCCTGCTTTGGTTTGGGACACACCAAGCAGCCTGCTGAGAGTCAGGGTCTCGTTCTGTTCATGAGGGCACGTGACAGTGGGGAAGTGGCTCACAGCCAGAGTGGTGAGGGCAAGATCTTACGAGGGGAAAAGAGCCCTTGATGTGGCAAGTCAGCTCTAGTTTTTCTCCTTTCCTCTGCTTCCCATTTTGAGCTTGAATGTTTTCAGACTTAAACCAAAAGTTGCTCTTGCTGCAGCAGAATTCCATCCTGCCAGTTTAATGACGAGAGGGATGCAGTTCCCTGGTGCTGCTCCCTCTCGCAGGCAGAGCCATGCAGTCAGTGCCTGGGCTGCAGTTTTGTCAAGCAAGTGCAAATGGGGACAGTCAGTGCATGGAGCTGTGGAGTGAAGGACCGAGGGAGCTGTAGGAACTGGGAGGGGGTGATCACCCACTCTGTAGGGCAGGTGGTGTCCCATGCCCTCCAAAGCTGGGGCAAACAGCTGAGTTTTCAGGCAGGGCAACAGCCCCGTGGGAGAGAAGGGAGTCATTTTTACTGAGACACCGGAGTCGTGTGTTCCTTGAGCCTTAGTGAGCACTGATCCGTGTTGGGAATGCTCCCCCAGAGCTCATGGATCACCGGGACTGTTACAGGAGTCCTTGCAAGCCTTCTGGGCTAAAGGAGAGGCTGAGGCAGCTGTGGGACAAAGTAAGTGCTCTGCCTGGGGCACTTGGCAGCCTCTGGCTGCTGCCTCTCAGGGTTTGCCCCTCCTTGACAAGCCGTGTTGGAGTGGGAAGGCTTTGAAGGCAATTTCTCACTGCAGGGTTGTTAAATGTCTGTTTGACAGTGACAAATGGGTTATCTTTGGGGGTAAATGTTCTCTGTTCTCTCAGTATCTCTGATTCCCTTGGGGTCATCTCTTTGCCCAGATGTCTGGTTCCTGAGCTGCAAGTGTACCCCCAAATCATGCACTGCAATAAGTGCCACCTGAAGGAGCCATACAAGAAGAAGTTCATCATCACCAATAAAACTCACCTTCCTGGCTGCTACGGGCTCATTCCCCAGGTTTGCCATTGCATCCACCTCCTCCTCTCAAATATTGCTGAGGAGATTATTAGGGGAAAAAAGGGTTTGGATAAGACCTTGCTGTTTTCTGTTCAGCCTTAAAAATCTGCTGAGAGCAGGATCCTACCTGAACGTAAACTTTAGGAGGCAGTTTAACCTCCTGAGGAAACAGTTTATGTTCTAGTCTTCAGGGTGTTCTCTGGTGGGAGATCTTAGAGGGTTGTGAAAAGCTGCTGCAGCCACAGACACCAACAGCTGTGCTGGCAGCCTCCTTGCAGGACCCCCTGAGAATGCTAAGCCTGCAATTCTTGCATCTTCTTTGGGCCTTTTACCTTTGTCCTGGGGATTTTGAAAAACGTGTGTGAGTTGCTGTGGCGGTGGATGTTAAGGAGTTTCAAGCTGAATTTGGAGGTCCCTCTGAAGCTGCATTTGATTGTGTCCCTTCTAGAAATGCAAGGAGGACTCTCCTGTGTTGTACTCCAGCCCCAAACCCTGTGGCATTGTCCAGCCTCGCAGCACTGCAGAGATTCCGGTTACAATCCAAGTGCAAACATTGGGCGATCATCGCACCAATGTTCTGATCGGCGTGTTTGGGGATGAAAGAAACCCACTGGTGAGTGCAAGGGGAGATGTGTGCCTTTGTGCAGCTCCTCCTGGCAGGGTGCAGAGTGTGCAGGGATTCTTCTGGGAAAAACAGGCACAGGCTGCTGTGGAGAAGGACAGAAGGGACTGGTGGCATGAAGAGCTTATGCCTTATAGGTGGTAATCTCAGTGTCTGACTCTGAATGTAGTTCCTAAGCTGGAATTGAGGATAATTTTAGTTAAATTAATCTTTAAAATGCTAGTAACTTTGGAAATACCTGTTTTCAAATGTCATCTCTTTAAGCACAAAAGAGGATGTCAGAAGACTTCTGGGAAGGTTGAGCTTTGTGTAAAAGAAAGGAAAGCTGGCATTTGAAGAGTAGTTGCAAGGATTTAAACTTACATTAAAACACATGGAAGTGATGATGGCAAATTCCCTGGATGGCACCAAGTATCTGACCCTGGGCCATTGTGACACTGCATGTAAATCAGTCAGCAGGAAGGACAGGCAGTGCAGGCTGTGCCAGGGAGCCTGAAGTTTGACACAACAGTTGCTTTCAACTATCAGGCTGCTTACCTTAAGCAGGAGGGTTTCTCCTCACCAGAATAACCAATTGTTTACCTGTCAGCCTGGTCTTAACTAGACATTTCTTGCAAAGCTTTTACCTTGGGCCAATCATTTGTATTTTGAAAGTTTCTCTTACCTTAATCCTTTTTAATTTGGAGGTGAATATGTAACTTTAATTTTTTTTCCCCAAAAGCCCAGCATTTCAGCTGGAGAGGGGTTAAATAATAAATAATAAATAATAAATAACTTGAGTAGAGTTGAGCTGTTTAAGCTTTTTTTAGGTTTCCCTGTTGTGGTTTGTTTTGGCTTTTTAAAAAATCTTTCTTTCCTGCTTCTTCCTGGAACAGAGAGCAGAATTCCTGAGCTCTGGAGAGCTGGCAGAAATCTATGGAACTCCAAAGAAGATAGACTTTGGCATGATCCCAGTGCTACAGCCGAGCTCACAAACTCTTACCCTCTTCAACACAGGTCTCGTCCCTGTAGACTTCAGGATCAAGATTGTAAGTACCTGTGGGGCTGTTTTCCAGGGAATTGACTGGTCAGTAGCAGCCAGGACTTTTTATGACTGGTTTTGATATGCAAGATTTCCATCTGGCCCATCTGGTGTGAGAGGTGGCAGGATACTCCAATATTCCATCGGAGCGAGGCAAGAGGATCCTGGCTCTGGAGTGGTTTTAGCTGGGGCCCTCGGTGAAATCAGGTGCAGAGATGTTGGAGCAGAAACAAGTCTGGATTGTGGTGACAGGTCCTCCCTTCACTTTCTGGAAGGTCTTCAGATGTGCGTGTGACATTTTTGGAGCTCTGAGATCAGAGAAACCTGTGTTCCTTTGCTCCCCAGAGAGCCTGGATTTACCTATGGTTTCCCTGTCCCAGCTGCATTTGCTTTGTGCCCAAGTGCTGTTTGTAGTGGAGAGCAGGGTGTGAGCTCTGTCCTCAGACTGCAATTGTCACAGCTCCTGTGGCTCAAGCCAGTTGGGTGTGCACACGAAGATGTGTGGGGGTTGTGCACCCCCCCAGCCTGTGATCTTTGTGCTGTTGAAGAGCATCTTTGGGGAGCAGCTGCAGAGAAAGGCTGTTTTCATATGTGGAGGTTGCACAGGGCAGAAGGAGCTGGGGCTGCTCCCCTGGCAGGGAGAGCAGGGCTGGCACAGCCAGGAAGGGCTTGTAGGCTGGGGCTGGGGCTGGCTGGGTTGTCTGCTGGAGGGGGAGATCTGGGAGGGGCTTGAGGTTTGTTTTTCTTCATGCTGGATGTGCTGAACTTGTGGAGCTGCTTCAAACCTGATCCTATGGCCTTGTTTGTGTTTGTGGCTAAAGCATCAGGCCATGTGGGAGAGTCCAGCCACAGCCTCCTGGGCCAAGGAGGAGGGCTGTGAAGTTGAACTTGCTGCTTTTCCAGCTCTTTGGGGGATAAATGCCACCTTCAAGTGAGGGGTTTTTCCAGGACAGCTTTCTCTAACTCCACAATGAAATTCTGCTTTCAGCCTTTGCAGGGAGCAGTGCATCTTGGCTGGGTGGGCCTGGCATGGAAATGATGGGTTTCACGTGCTCCTAGCAGGGCTGGGCCTGCAGAGCTGTGTCTGTACAGCTGTGCTGGTGCCAGACCTTTCCTCCCTGCTCTGAGCAGCTTCCAGCTCTCTTGCCCAATCCATGGAGTCCATGAGAAAGCAGATGACAAGAGTTCTTGGGAAGAGTGGGCCATGTGCACAGAGCACACATCATCCAGTTTCCTTTCTGCTTCTTGCTTTTCTGCTCTGCTGTAACCATTTTGAGGTGGCTTTTCCAAAGCAGAGGGCACTGGGGCACCTCTCTACAGCTGATGGTCAGTGGGAAGTGAGGGCTTCAGTCCTTCAGGGGATCTTGAGAAGCACTGATGGCCCCTTGGGCAAGAATAGTTTGGTGTTGGAGTTGCAACTGGTATTGCAGTGATATTCTTCAGGATCTCAGGAGTGTCCTCCAGCTGTGTGGTTTCTGGAGTGGGATTTGAGCAGTCCTGGCTTCCTCTGGCCTTGAGCCTTTGTGAGAAGGCAGGAGAGAGAGAAAGCAGCTTTCCCTGGCACACACTCCAGAGCAAGAGTGGGGAAGGAACACTCTCCTGAGGATAAACATCCCTTGGGTTGGGCAGAGCTGGGGTCATTAGGTGAGTCTGTTAAAGGAGAGGAAAATACAGGTTGTATGAGCTCTGCTGTTGCCTGAGACTGCAGCTCAAATTTAGGGAAATGAAGCCTTTATGATTTTTATCCTCCCCTCTTCAGTCTGTCCTTTTCTTATATCCCACAAGAGATCACGGTGCATGGTTTCCATCCTAAATGCATCTTCTGCTTGTCTTACAGGCTGATAAACCCCAGTGCTTTGTTCTTGAAACCCAAGAAGGAGTGATCCCCGCTAGGGGTGAGGTTCCTGTGACTGTCACAGCCATCCTGGATGACACTGGGCATTTTGCTGACTCCATCCAGCTCTTCATCGAGAACAGCTTTTGCTTCAGCTTCTTACTGAGGGCTATGGGCACTGGCACCACAATTGTCACAGACAAACCACTGGCCCCAGAGCTCAACTTGGGATACCAATTCAGGTAGGAGATCTCCCCACTCCCACCTCTCCTCCTGGCTCAACAAGGAGCAGTTTTGCTGTAGTCCTTCAGGCAAGATCTTCTTCAGTGTTCCAATCCCTGAGTCCTTCCCTGAAGGCAGAGATTCCTTCAGAAACGTGTGGTGGCCAGTTGAGAGTTGTTAGATACCCTCAAAAGCCACTGGAAGGGAAACCAGTTGCTAAATGGCCACTGAATTGTCTTTAGTTGTAATACATTTATGTCCTCACTTGATCAAGCAGTGGTGTCACAGCTGCCCCAGAACAAAAGGTTCCCAAAAGGGCGCCCGGGTGAGGCGGTCCCTCCGTGGGGCTGAGGGACCAAGGGCAGATGGCCTCACAGCCTTCCCTTCTGAAATGGCACTTCCCAGGCAAGCAGGGCCTGGGAACAGAGAGACAGGAGGGCACCAACCCCCCCAGGAAGGCAGGAGCCCCCAGAGCAGTTCCAGGGCCAGATGGAAACTGCTGCTTTGTGTGGGGCCCGCAGTGCCTCTGCCGCTTCCTCCTGCTGTTCCTGGGCCCTGCTGCTGCCCTGCTGTGCCCAGGGCCTCGATGGCTTTTTTGCTGCCAGCAGAGTTTGCAAAGTTCACTTCAAAACAGTTTCTAATTGCAAAATGAAGTTCTACAAATGGCTCTCAGTGCAAAACCAAAGCTGCTACCAAGGAGAGGGCCCTGCTGCCCTGGTTTCCTCTCCTGGAGCAGGCAGACGATTTTTACCAGCTTGCTGGGATCGTGCAGAAGCTGCCTCTGAGCTGGCTTTTAGAAATGCCTGCAATCATCCCCCACACACAAGGTCCTCAAGGGCAGCATCTCAAAGATGCACTGACAGTGTGGGGCACAGAGCAATGCAAAATACAGTAACAGTACGAATCAGCCCAGAACAAACATTTTGGAGGAAAACCCCAGGTCCTGTTAGTCTCACCTTGAAAATGCTACATTAGCATTAAAAGCAGATTTCTCTTTGCAATAATGACACCAGAAGGGCAGCTTGTCAGACAGTTTCTGGCCCACATTAAGAGCTGGAAATGAAGACAGTCCCCAAGTTATGAACACCTCAGATGGCTCATCAGGAGCAATCTGATGAGCAGGGAAACAGCTGCTCCCACACCATTTTCCATCCTGGCTTCTCTTGTAGCCACCTTCCCAGTACTCATCAGTTCCAAGTAACAAACAGGGGCCACCATTTCCATCGGCTCTTCTGGAGCGTGGAATGCTACAGGCCAGCCAAGAGGAAGGGCCAGAGCGTCTCAGCCCTCAGCAGCCCCAAGGCCGAAGATGATTTCGAGAGCCGCAGTCGTACGAGCGCCGTGTTCGGGCTGGAGCCAGGCTCCTGGCACCTGCAGCCAGGCCAGTCTGTGGCCATGGTGCTGCGAGGCTTCTCCCACATGCCACAGGTGAGGTCCCCACCAAGGGCTGAGCCTGGGGAGCCCTCACATCCCCTCCCCTGGCCTTGTTCCACAGTGCCTTGACATTTGCCTGGGGAAATGAGCAAGGCCCTTCAAGAAACTGCTTTAAGGCCGCACGTTTCTGTGGCAGCACCAGTTGCTTTCCTTGCTGGCCACCATCAGAGCAGCCAAGGCTTTATTGGGATTCCACAGCTACCAAAACCCAGTGCTGATCCCAAAGCAGGGCTGGAAGGAAATAATGCTCTTTTGGGGCAAACGGTGTTGCACGCTGAGTCGGCAAAGAAGGGCAGACAAATAAGTTACACTTAGACTAGGAGCACAAAAAGAAAGGGAATTCAACAAGTGCCAAGTGGTTTATCTGGGGTAAGCACAGATAAAACAAAAGCCATGTGAAGGGAGGGGAGTTCTCACAAGTGCCTTTTGTGGGCATTGGGGTGCAGTGTTACAGACAACTGAGTGCAGAATAAATCAGCTGCATCACGGCAAGAAAAGGAGGCAGTGCCCACTGTAACTGTGTGGCAGGAATAGGGGCTGTGCTGGGTGCTGAGCCAGTGCAGGGCATTTGCTGGTGCCCTGCCACCCTCCACTGGTGACAAGTGACTCTTGCATGCAGGAGGTGAGGGATTACATGAGGTGTGAAGCTGTCGTTGGCACAAGCGTGGTGACAAAGAAGATCATAGAAACCATCATTAGCTGCAAGTTCATAGATCCCTCTATAGAAGTATCAGCCAGAAAACTCTCTTTCCGGGTGGAGAAGGTAAGTCTCTGGATTGCATCCTGGCATTTAGCAGCATGGCTGAGGGGGGTGTGTCCTTGTGTTAAAGCCCCTCTTTGCTCTGCCTGAGGCACTTGGTCAAGTGAGTGAAGATGCTTTTAGAGATGAGACTGGTATTTAACTGCCCCAAAGCAAAACTGCAGTTACAGCTGCACTGCTGTGGGGATCATGGCCACTTGCAGAGAAATGCCAGTTTCTCTGCACACTGTAAAGGGAGGTTTTTAAGGATCCTCCAAGGCACGATGATGTCTGTACACTGAAGCTGTAGGCAAGCTGGGGGGAAGAATGGAAATTTCTGTGAATTCCTCAGGCTAACGAGGAAAAACCCATCATCTCCTGTGTCTCTTTGCCTTCTCTGCTGTTGGCATGGATGCTTTAGGGTATAGCTATAAGGTATAGCTCTGTGCATTTCCCTAGGCCTCACCTGCTTCAAAAGACCCCCAGACATCCTGCAGTGATGATAACACTGAGGCAGAGCAGGTGCCCTTTAGTCTCTGGATCCCAGTTCCAGCATCATCTTTCCCTCTCCTGCAAGTTGTCTGAAAAAGAGAGTATGTTTCATGATTTGGTTTCTGTACTTTCAGGCCTCTCGTTTGGCTCCCAGGCTTCCACTGAAGTACAGAATCCCTGGAACAGGCAGTTCAGATGTAATTAGAAGCCTTTCAGCTCTCCCTGATTCTGCCTGGGTTCTGCTCAATGCCACACACACCAACTGATTGATTGCATACTATGGCACAGCACCTGTTTGATATCAGTACATCCAGAAGCAGTTTCCCAAACTCTCTGGTTTCTCTAAAGCATGCAGGAAGCCCAGCACAATGCACAGACAGGAAGGAAGAGCCTAGGCTGATCACAGCTTTGAGACCACACACACCTTGTCCCTGTAGCAGGGGCTGCAGGACACTTGTTGCAGACTGACTGCTTTTTTGAGGCTGCTAGAGCCAATAAGGTTGTAAGAAATGACAGCATGTGAGTGAAGATGTTCCAGTGCTGTTCTGCCCAATAGAGAGACAAAACTGGACACAAATGGTCTGGATTCACTTTCTGCTTTAGGTCTTGTTCAAGCAGCCACCTCCTCTCCTATTCCCTCATCTGTACATGGGAGTGGTGCCCTGTCCCCAGAGGATGCTGTGGTTTCTAAACATGACAAGCATCTGCTATAAAGAAACATCTCCTGGGAAAGTAGAAACAAATAGAAAGGATCAATAGCATGTGTGCACTTCTGGGGCTGAAAAATGTGAGATGCAACAGAAGCAGGAGGAGGTCTCTGGCTACTTGAGGCTGTTTTTCCTTGTTTCCATAGAAACCCAGTGATGTCCTAACTCTGCAGTACCAGCCTTTGGCTTTAACAAACACCTGCTCCCTGCCGCTCGACCTCGTGCTGGACGTGGAGCAGCCGTTCCTGGTGTGTGATGAGGACCAGCAGCCCCTCCCAGATGGCCAGGTGAGCAGCCCTGGACTCCTCCAGTGGGGCTGGAAGAGGAGGGATGTGCTGGTGCCTTTCTCTTGGGAGGTCCTTGAGTCAACAAGTTTATTGTGTAGCATCAGCAGTGGGCTGGCCTGAGCTGCATCAGCAGAGCTGCTGAAGGAATCAAAAGATTACCTGAATTGAGAAGTTCCATCCTGGCTTTAAGGCACAAGGAGGAGGGAGCAGGCAATTTGGTCTGGGCAAGCCATGCAGTAAAGGTGTCTCCTGGAAAGCATCCCAGCTCTCCAGCAGCCATCCCCTTGTATTGCTGCTGAGCACAGAAACGTGAGCCTGAGGGAATCCTGGACTGGACTGTGGTGCCTGCAGTCACACCCTTGCTATAAAGAAGTGAATGATGAACTGAGAAGCCCATGCTGGGGCCACACTTGGAGCATTTACTGTTTCATGCTGTCAGACCTTGGCATGTCATTAATTACTGTCCATCTCCTTGCAGCCTGTGAGAGTCGGTGTAGAGGAGACCTGCCATGTCTACATCGCATTTGACCCAGCTTACAAACTGGAGCTTCACAGCTGGAAAGAACAGAAGATTCTGAAGATAGACATGGTTAGGGACCATCCTTATGTGGAGTATATTGAGCTTTGGGGAGAAGTCCACTTCCCAAATCTCCGAATCCAGCCCAGCAGCCTGGAGTTTGGCTGCATCGTGGCTGGCACGGAAGCAGTGCGCTCTCTGAGGATGAGCAACTGCAGCCCCCTTCCTGTGGAGTACCACTGGGCATTGCAGGCAGACAGCCAGGTGCACAAGTTCAGGTATGTGCACCTTTGCCCTCTCCTCTTCTTCCTGCTGTCCTGTTTGTGCTTTGCAAAGAACAGAGCTGTTTGTCTAGGATCTGACAGACTGCTCTGACTTCTCCTTGTGCAAATAACACTGACCAGCTGTGCTCAGGCTGCATGCTCAGGGAATAGGTTTTCCACCAATTTGGTGCTGTGTAGCCCCCACAGTGGTTTCCCTTGGGAAGGAAAGCTGGGGCCAAAGCTGCTTTCTCAGAGCTCTGTGGCCTGAGGCGATGTCCACCTTGATGAAGGGCTCCTAATCCCAGCTCCCACAGTGCTGCTGGAGGCCCTTTTGGGGGTGCCCTTTTGGCCCCTCTGCTTTGGGATGGGTCCTCTGTGCAGGAGCTGCTCTCTGCTCCTTGCCTTCCTCCCTTGCCTTGTGCTGGAGGATGCCCAGAAAGTCCCAACAGCAGAGAAAGAGCTACTCAGCACCTGGGCTGATGCAGAACATCTCGTTACCTTTCCTTCTTTTCTGAGACAACTCCTTTAGTGCCAGGGTGATTTCTTTCCCAAGGCTCAACTCTTGGTGGACACCTTGGATTCTTCACTCCCTTTTTTGGTGACACTTGTTACTCATTCTGACTTTTCCCCACTGCAACACGTCCCTTATGGGTTCTGTAGTGCTGGACAGCAGGACTTGTTCATCACACCATCTCCTGTCCCTGCCTCCCAGAGAGTTTTTATTTTAGAGTGAAAAATGCCATTGTCTGGGCACCATGGTCCTGGGAAGTTGCCTCAAACCATTGATTCAAACTAAAGGCAGTGGAATAGATGATATGGGATCTCTTGGGGGTTATGATGAGAGATCCTCTCATCCAGAAATGAAACCCAGCCTTAGATAAGAAGCCACAAAGCTAAAGACAGTTATTCTTTGGGGAGCAGGTCATTATTGGCACTGAATGCCTGTCTGGGAATGGAGCATTCAGGCCGTGTTTGACTGTAGGGGAGCTCTTGCAGCTCAGCAGGGTGACAGGCAGGCACAGCCCAACTGTGTCCTCACGTGGCATTAGAAACACAAGCAGAGTTACCCTGAGCACCTGCTTCAATCTAAAGTGGGGAATGTGACCTGAGCCAGCTGGGAGTGTTGGGAAATGCCAACCACCCCTGCCTGCACTGTCAGGGAAACATTCCTGATAAATACCTGGGAGAGCTGCAGAGTTTCTGGCATTGGGCATTGGCAGGGCTGTGCTGGCTCATCACTGCCTGGGTGTGCCCTTGGTGTCTCAAATCTCACTTTTTGCTCTCCTCCTTCTCTGTCTTTTCCTCTCCCACTGTGCTTTTTGCATCCTCACAAGGTGTTAATCCCTGTCCTCTGTAGTTCCTCAATGCAAGCAGTTGCAGCTGCCTGCACCACTGCTACCTCAGTGTCATCCCTGGGCTGGTTTAGAACAGACCTGCTCCAGCCTGGATTGGGAAGGGCTGGATCAAACCATTCCTGAGTTCAGTGCACCAGCACCCAGCCAGGGGCTGCATCCTGACCAGGAGCTCCTCATGCAGTTGTCCCTCCCTCCCACTGCAGGTCCCTGCTCACAGTTATGTTTTTTTCCAGGTATGAACTTTGCCCACCTAAATTCAGACCCTCACCACCAAAGCTGAAGAGTACCTGTTTGAATTGCTCAGCATCTCAATGGAGCCACTGCAGTATTAAAAATGTGGAGGAGCCAGACACAGACCTGCAAGAACCACAGGATCTTGGCCAATCTTCAAGAGCAGAGGTAGATTTTGTTGTACACCCAGTGCTGTGTTGTCTCCCCAGCTTGCCACCACCAAGTCATGCTCATGCTGACCTCCCTTTTTGCTGCCCTGCTGGTTTGTGCCTTGAGAGTGGGCTGGGCAGCGGGGCCTGTGGATGGACATGGGCTGTGTGGGAGGGAGGAGCAGGAGAGTTTTCCTTGGAGAAGCCTGCTCAGATCCTACAGATCTAAGCTCAACACAGATCTGTGTTGAGTGTGGGATTTTTTGGCCTTGTTCTCTTCACAATGTAAGATGAGGCTTTCATCTGCATCATGATGCTAAGACCTCCAGCTTCCTTCCCAGAGCAAGCTGGGATGAGTCCTGATCTCCATGTACCCTCTTCCCAACCCTGCCAGACCACCTGTTTCCAGGTGTCTGCTTTCACCTGAGAGCTGGTATTGCAGTGGTGGCCCTGAAGCTGTCTTCTAAAATGAGACTTTGCCAAGTGTCTCTCTCTTCCTCTCAGCATAGAAAATGGCTTGTTTTTCAGCTGCCAACATATATTCGTGGAAGGCATTACATCCCAGTGGGGCTGGCAGGATTCAGTCACTCCGTGGATGTACCATGGATTCCCCTCAAAGTGGAGAAGGTAAGAGGGAATCTGTCTCACTTCCACATTTTCAGTGTGGCAAGCAGGGCTGTAGCTGCCAGCCCCACTGGTGGCCCTCAGCATTGCCCACAGAGGGGCCTGGCATCCCTCCAGACCCATCACAAAGTGCTGCTGAAGCAACTGGTTATTGGAGAGGCCACGCAGGACATGCTGTAGGGAGGCCCAAGGACGCTGTGCAGCACCTGTGGAGGGCATTGCTCCCCCTGGACATCATCAGGTGGTCCGTAGGAAAGTTTTGCAGGAGCTTTTGCTGCAGCACCTTGAAAAAGCAGCAGATAAATCAGAGAGAGAGAGAGGGGAAAAGCCTCAGGAGTCAGATGAGCTGGGCTGGGGTCCTTCCCTGAGCTCCAAGAGCTCTCACTCTGCGTGTCCCGCTTTTCTAAAAGCAGTCATAAATGCTTTTTAAAGGCAAGTTGTGCATCAGAGAGAATTTCTACTGCCAGGAGACATCCCAGTTCACTTCAATGTAGTGTATTACTGCATTGATCCGTGAGTATGGGAGAAGATTTTCCTCATGGTGCCTCCACTGGTCAGTGGCATGGATACAGGATGAGATCAGGATGATTCTGGCTGTGTTGTTTGAGGAATAGATCCCTCTGGCTACAGCTGCACTTTGCTCCAAGGTGCTCTTGTGCATCCATTTCCATGCTCAGCACCTCAGTCTCTCCTGTTCTCCGTGCAGGTTTTCAGGATCCTGCCGCTGTCGGGTGTGCTGCAGCCGGGAGAGAGACAGGAGGTCTTCTTCACCTTCACTGGCCACCTCAACACCATGGCCCAAGTCACAGCGCTGTGCCACGTGGAGGGAGGCCCCACCTACGAGGTGAAGCTGACCGGGGAGGCCTCACGTGTCAGCTTCTCCCTGAGCGCCCGGGAGATCAACTGCGGCTCCCAGGTACCCCACGGGTCCCCGGGCACAGCTCCTCGCCTCGCTGCCTTCCTGCCCACCTCGCTCCAGGGCTCCCTTCCCAGCCCCTTTGTTGTCTCTGGGGCTTGGAAGTACAACCTTTGTGGGACACATCTGGCATCCAAGCTGTAAAATGGCCGTCTCCAACCCTCTCCAAAATGCTGGGAATACCTCTTGTTCAGGGGACTTAACACTGCCTCCTGAGGCACCGCAGGGGGATGCTCTGGACGTCCCTCTGCTGATCCACTCCAAAAGCCTGACCTCCAAGGAGATGCTCTTGTCGAACGCTCTTCTTAATCCATGCAATAATCAGGGGAAGATCTTGGGCTTCCAGTCACTATAGCTGGAGACACTGTCCCAGAATGATCCCCACTTCACTCTTTTTCAGTTGAAAGCCCACAGCTATTTCCAGCTGCTGGCCCTGTCGGTGTTGCTCTGTGTGACTCCCTTGTTGCCTGTATGCTGCTTGCCAATACTTGCATGCAGGTGCCTTTTCTTTTGGAGTGCCTCCGTGCTGTCTCTGTTTCTCCTGGCTGCTGGTGACCCCTCAGAGGGCCTGTGTCCCCACAATGAAATGTGTTCATTTATTACTGGCCCTCCCATGGTTGTTGCCACACCTCTGGGTGCTGCCAGAGCTCCCTGGTCCTGTGCAGGTGCCCTGTGCCTGGGGGTTCCCCGGGTTCCCAAGTGCCCCCATCTCCTCTCTGGTCCCTGCTCCCATCAGGTGTCTGCTTTCAAGGCCAGGAGAGAGGAAGGAGATTCCCAGCAGCAGGCCTGGCTCTGTAACTTCCCGCTCTCTGCCTTCTCTGCAGATGTTTAACGAAGTTCATCACAGCACGGTCATCCTGGCAAACACCAGCAAGATTAAATTCAACTGGGTGCTAGAACCCAGCACTGCAGACCAAGACCTGCCTGGTGTGTTTCTGGTCAAGCCCACCACTGTAAGTAGCACGAGTGACTGACCCCAGCCCTGTCAGGTGGCCCAGGAGAGTGTTAAAGGGACAAAAGAGGGGGAGGGGGAAAAGGGGGAAAAAGGTCTGAGGGGAAAACCCCAAACTCAGCCACGAGATAGAGAGGGCTGTAAGCCATTTCTTCTGGGGGCAGAGAAAGTCAAACCAGTGCTATTGAAAGTCAATAAAGCAAAAGGAACAGTGGTGGGTGCTTGGCTCGTGTGCTTAGCCATAGCCAGAGGCACACCAGTCAACACAACCACATCCATTATAGACCCTGGGTACTGCAACAGCCTAATACAAATTCACAAATGGTTACACATATTCAAATATTTTAACATAGTTCCTCCTCCATCCTGCCTTTTTGGAGCATGTACAGTTGCCCTAGTCCTGGTCATTTGGTACTTTTTGACACATTCAACAGGTTCCCATTAACTTCATTGGTTAAATGTTAATATTACAGCAACTCTTCCCCAACACTGGTATCACCACAAAACATTTGCCTTAAAAAAATTCTAAACTTTAGCAAAAATTCTTTGACAAAAGCCAACATTATAAAACACACAGTATTTACTCTAACAACTGTGCAAGGCAACACTATAATGTATTTATCACAAAGGTGATGTGGTCTGATGGTTTCTTCTAGATAGAGAACCTGTCTTGTCAGCCTGTCTGTCCCCTGAGCCATCCCCCATCAAACACTCTGATGTATTCCCTTCCTCCTCTGCCATTCCTGCAGGGCTCCATTGCATGTGGCAGGAAGCAAGTGCTGAGATTCTCTTACATGCCAGGAGTACCAGGAGCCTTTAGCAGGACATACCAGCTTAAAGTGGGTGACCTGGAGCCGGAAAAGATCTGCCTGAAAGGAGAAGCGTCCTTTCCTATGATCAGTGTCAACTTGCCCTGGAACATCAAAGGTGGGCACTGCCTGTGTGCCCCCAGGAAGGGCCCCTCTGGTTTTGTTCCCTACCAAATGCCCACAGGGCAGCTCATGCCCACCTGCACCAAGCCTGGAGGGCTGCAGGACTCCCAGAGCCGCTCAAGCCATCTGACTGCTTTGTGAGTCTTGAGCAGAGGATCCCATGTGGCCTTTGTCCCAGGAACCATCCTGCAGAGCTTGCCAGCACATCTGGCAGGGTCCTGAAGGATGATGGCTGGCCTGAAAGGCTTGGGAAAGCTGTAAGAGAGGCTGGCAGGGCTTCTGGCAGGGTTGGATTTGCGTGACATTGCAGGGGATGAGATGTTCCTCTGTGGGGAGGAAGATGGGTAGGAGCGAACGTGAGCATTCCGAGAGGAGCAGCAGCATCCGCTTTCCATAGATGGCTTGAGGGATTTCTTTCTGGAAGAAAGCAGTGTTTGGGAGCTAGGGACTTCCCAATTTAAGTGGGATTGGCACTTTGCTCACACTTCTCTTGGTGGATGTTTTCTTCCTTCAGGAAATGAGAAATGTGGAAAGCCACTACGGCTTGCAGAACACAGGCAGCAATACAGTGAGACCCTGAAAATTCAGATCCCAGCAGCTCAGCCCTTAAAAAGTCCAGATGTGAAGACTGGGAAGCTGCAGCCCTGCATGCCTGGAGGCTCTGACATTGTAGTAAGAACAGCTGCAGCCCCGTTTGGCACATGCCACTGTCTCCATGTCGCCTGAGCCCCTTGCAGCCCACAGCAGTTTCCCGGTGCCCTGATGGCACCTGGGACCTCCCTGCCCACTTAGAACCATGTGTCACCTCAGCATTGCCCCTAGGGCTGCCACTCTGGCCATGGTCTCTCTGGGGGTTGGCTTGCACCAGCTTGTCAGACACCGAGCAGCCAGACAGGAGAACCCCACACCCCTCTCAACAAGAGCAGGGTGGGATCCTTTCTCAGGTGCAAACCTCGGGAAAGACCTTTGCTAACCAGACACTGTCTGTCTTCCGTTTCCTCAGGCAAACACTCGGCTGCAGATAAAGATGATCGAGAAGGCTGCTCTGGAGCTGCAGAAGAAGCTCACGTGCCATCCCCCAAAGACCGAGTTCCCTGACAAAAAGCTGTGCCAGAGCCTTGTCAAGTGAGTAGGGACTCCCATCCCCATCTCCAGGTGCCCCGTGGGGAACAGCCAGCAATGTCCCCTTCTCCTGAGAGCTCCTTGTTTCTGCAGAGCTGGGAATAGCCTGGACTGCAGCGAGGCTCTTGTCCCGGTGGCTGTGACACGCTGCGTGTGAGCAGCTGAGTGCCCTCCCTTCCCCAGCACCACGCTGAGCTTTGGACTCAGCTCCCCACAGCTGTGGGGTTCTGTCCCTAGAGCTGAGGGGACCCACTGCAGACCTTCAAGCCCTTCCAGACAGCATCAATTCTGTCCCTGCTGACTAGCTCTGAAAGAGACAATTCCCAGCTGATGTCTTGGTTCCAACTAACAGAGCACACTAAACAAAAGGAGGAGGGAACTGCACATGTCAGCAAACCCTTGAAAGCCCAAAATCAGATGGCTTGAATCCTGGTGGGGTGGCAGGGCTTATCTAATTAACTTGGTCTGTCCCTTTGCACCATCATGATGCAGCACAAGCAAGGGAGGCTTCAATTCAGGAAGATGCTCTGCAGAACAGATCAGGTGATCTGGCTGCAGAGCAGTGAAGATTTCCTGTGCAGGCAAATCTTATTGCTAGGCCCCAAAGCAATTTCAGGCTCAGGCTGTACACCAGGCTAAGTAGTTTCATTTAGTCCAGTGGAGGCCCAGTGGACTCACCTCTACTGGCTTTTCATGGCAGAGGAGCTGTGGACAGTTTCCATTTTAAACTAATTTTATTTCCAGGTACCATTAGTAGCTGATAAAACCTCGGACCTGCACTCCTCCTGACTTCCCAAAGTCATTGCCAGGTGGTCAGGCCATGGGTCTCACGGGCTTGAGCTGAGTTTTTGCAGCAGTGAATAAAGAAATAGCCACTTGATTTGTATCCTCCATCCACCTGGACATGTAGGCAGGCTGTGGTTTAAGGACTGTCCTTACTCCTCCTTGCAGAGTTGAGCTGCCCGAGTATGTCCTGGACATGGGCACTGTCCTGAAGGGTTTCACTGAGAGACGCACTCTGGAGATCACCAACCCTGGGCAGATCCCAGTGTCCTTCTGGGTCGATGCATCTGTCCTGCAGGACACAGGTAAGCAGTGCTGGAGACACTTCCTGTGGGCATGGAGGAGGTGTCTCACCCAGATTAGCTGAAGCCACTGAACTTGGGGAGGTTTTTCAGCTTTTTCTTCTCCCTGCCCCTGCTGGGAGCTTCAGAGGCAGAATCCTCCTGTCCAGCCATGCCCAGGGACCTGGCCTGCCTACAAGTGCCCTGACACTCCAGTGTGGGGCCAGATGGGCTCATCACCCTGGTCACCTCTCAGCATCTTCTGCCCTTGGCTCCCACGAGCATCAAGTTTCTTTGGGCACTCTGTGGCCTTGTTTTGTGAACCAGTGGTGTCTGCTGTGTTTTGGAAGTGCTTTGTTTGGAGTTCACACTGTCACAGCACTTGTATTCAGCCTTTCTTGAGGAAACAGCCTGTGAGATCCTCTGGTGGATCAAAAGAGGCTTCCAGAAGAGGCCTTGAGGCAAGGCTGCACTTGCATCACACAGTGGCTCGCTGTGTCGAGGGGCGTTCAGGTGCACTCTGAGTTTTTGTCCAGGTCACAGCACAGCCTGGGGTTTTTCCCAGACCTCTCACCAGGACAGCTGTAAGGCCTTAACGTGCTTCTGACACATTGCTTGTGTTTCCTGTGTATCTCAGCTGCTTTGTTTTCATCTGTTCAAGGTTTCAGCGTGGACCTGGGCCAGATGAAGAGTCTGCCCCACATGCACACCCTGAAGTTTGATGTGTGCTTTGAAAGTGCCCAGCAACCACAGGGTGACGTGGATGTGCTGCTGCCCATACAGGTACCACAGCTCTTGGGGCAGGCAGCAGGCTGGGCACAGCAGCAGATGTCACCTGCACCCTCTGCTGAATTCTCTGTCCTTCTACAGGTAACAAAAGGCCCCACGTCTCACATCCGCCTCCGTGCCACTGTCTTGGAACTGTCGCTCGACCTCTCCCAGAGCACACTGCAGTTCCCCAATATCCTCGTTGGGCAGTGCCAGGTTGAGACAGTCCAGCTCTACAACGGGTTCCAAGTGCCCTGCAAATGGTTCATCACTGCCATCAAGCCTGTTACGAAGGTAAAGCACAGGCAGCACTGAACACACAACTTCTGGCTGGGTTTTCTTTGTGTCTCCTGCCCTTTCTGCTCCTGTGGCTGCCCGAGCACTTGGGTCTATGGCGTGTTTGAAGAAGTTTCTGAGGGTCTAGATCAAGGCTGGTTTTCCTAGACCTGTTCCATTAGCTGCTGCTTTGCTTTTGTGCCATCTTCAGCCATTCCTCCTCCTCTGAGGACAGCAGTTCCCTCAGCCTGCCCTGTCTACAGGTTTTCCCTCCAGCTCTAGGCTTTGGGGCCACACTTGGTTTGGCTGTGGGTGCTGTCAGCGCTGTATCAGTGTCTCAGAGCACTACAGGAACTGAGGCTCTGTCCTCAGAGACTGAGGAGACCTCACCCCATTGGTTTCTGTGTCCAGAGCAATCAACTCAGATACATGACACCAGCCCAAGGTCAGAAGCAGCAGGCACTGGAGGAAAGGCGCTGTCCCTTTGAAGTGACGCCCTCCAAAGGAACCCTTGATGCAGGAGCGTGGCAGAACTTGCAAATCCAGTTTGCACCCAAGGAGGAGGTGAGATTGGCAGCTGTCAGCCCGGGAGGCCTGTCAGGGCTATCTGGAAATGAGGGCCTGGTGCAGAGAGTGTGGGACGAGCTCTGCCTTCACAGGGGGCTTTCTGCAAGCGCCGTGCTCAGCGTGGCTCAGTTCAGCCCACAGAGCACTCCCGGGAGATGTGCTCTGAAATGCCCACAGGGAGCTTGCACAGAGAGCATCAGGGCTCTGTGGCTGCCTCTCAGCACAGGGGAGGGATGTGCCCAGCTCCCCTCAGCCTCCCCCTTGCCTGGCCCTGTTTGCAGCTGCGACACTCGGTGCAGAGCAGCTGCACACTCGCAGAGGATAATCCTGGAATGGCCGCTCTAGGCCCATCCTGCTGCACAACTGACTGGCAAAACAGCCACCAGACACCTTCCTGAGCATGGCAGGACAGTCACCTGTCGTGGTGTGCTGCCAGCAGTCAGTCCCTGGGGCTCTGGCCTGCCTGCACATTCCCACACAGCTGGGGATTCAACTGAAAAGGATGCAGCATTCCCAAAAGTACTTTGCCTGGGGCCGCTGGGTCTTGGAAACTGACAGTGTGTAGCAGTATGGACACAAGTGCTTCTGTGCCCACAGACAGTCCCAGGGACCTTTTAATTGCTCAAGAGATGTAAACATCTTGTGTCTGGCTTTGATCAGAGCCAAACACCAAGCAGAGAAGGTGACCCTTATTTCTGGCCAGCCAGAGCTCATTTGCCTCTCTCCTGGAGCTGGCGTTTGCCTGATGCAGCAGTGCCAGGACTGGGTGTGGACACTGTAACCCCAAGGGCCCTTCTCTTGAGCACTGCACTCCTGCATGCCTGAGTGAAAACGCCTGGCAGTCCACTGACCATCCATCTGGTACCCAATACCCAGTGACAGTGCACACCAGGACTCATCCCAGTTACTCACACCCAGACACAGGCGCTGTAGTCCCTCGCAGAAGTGAATATCTGGTTTCTGTTCACCTTGGAGGGACTGATAACACCCTGGCCTTGGGGCAAGCACTGTATTTGGGGTCCTGGGGCTTCATGGATAAGTTTTCTGCACTTTTCTCTTTTCAGAGGTCTTACAAGTATAAGCTTCAGCTCAACATTCATGGGAGCAGCAATCACTTAAGTCTGCACCTCTCGGGGCAAGGTCTGGAGCCACGGTTGGAGTTCAGTCCCCCAGCACTAAAGATGGGATGGGGGCTGGTGGACAGCGATGGGGTGGAGGCCACAGTGGTGGTGAAGAACCCATGCAAATTCCCCATCGACTTTTACTCCCTGGATTTTGATGAGCAGTACCTGGAGGAGGAGAAGGTGAGAAGGCAGGTCTGGTCCCCGTGTACATGCTGCCCAAGCTTCACAGCACTCCAATCTTCCCAGGCTTGTGTCAGGGAGATGGAGGCAATGCCCAGGGCAAAGCCAGCTCTGCTGATGTGCTGTGGGAGGATTTAAAGAGTTTGTGTTGTTGGGAGGAAGGGAGGAGACAGAAAATGGGTTTATTGCATCTGTGGGATGAAAGGTGAGAAAAGGAATCTTGCATATGGTTTCTCTTCCCTGCTGGCAGGCTGGGCATGACTTGGGCTGGGCATGTGCTCTGGCAGAAAACTCCACTGGTTCTCAGGGCTTTGCTGGCAGAGTGCAGTCCTGGCTAGTGTGGCTAGTGTGGCTGCAGGCAGTGAGCAGCTCATGGTCATTGTTTTCTTCAGATGAGTCACTTGGGAGGGGTTTCTCTCCCAGTCCTGCTTGTAGCTCTTGCCTCTGCTCTGGAGCCTGCTCACCCCACTGGGCATAACAAAATACTTGTACTTGATGGAAATCAAAAAGCCCATTGCCAAAAGCTCAGTGCCTTCAAAGAAGGAGTTGTGAGGATGAAGGTGACAGAAGTATAAACAGGATTTTCTCTCGTCTTTTAGATGCTGAGGCATCTGGGACTGCATCCCCAAGGGCCTCCCCTTCCACCTGCTGCTGTCCTCTCCAGAGTTGACTGCCCAGAGGAGCGGCTGGGCTCTGCAGAGCATGTGAAGCCCTTCACCATTGTTACACCTGAAGACAATCTGGTGGGTACTGCAGTGGTGCTGGCACTGAAGGTGCCAGGGCAGGGACCAGGCTAGATGGGGGCATGAGGGACAGGTGGATGGAAAAGGATCATTGTGGAGAGGTAGTGAAGATGTGATGGGGCCCCACGTCTGCAGGTCTCCTTTCTGTCAGGGATGGGGCAAAAGAGACAGCTTTGCTGGAGACAGAGCAGTTCTGTAAGAGGGGAAAAATCACTTAAAACCACCAACTTCCTTTGAGGAGAGGATCCTGAGTTAGAAGGGGTGTCCTAGACAAAACAAACCCCAGTAAGGAAGACCAAGTTCCTGGGCAGGTGCACTTATTTATTCTCTCTTCCATTGGTGAACAAAGGCCCATTTTTCTTTCCAGGATGGGAATGTCTCAGGGCTCACCCCTCTCTCCCTTTTCTCTCTCCCTTTAGGCCAAGACCCCAGATGAGATGGGCAGTTCTGCTGAGGGCCAGCCAAAGAAGGGTAAAGCAGCCAGCAGAGACAAGTTTCCAAAGGGGAGCCAAATATCTACACAGAGAACAGAAAGTCCCTGGGAATCCTCCAGCACAAGGTCCAAATGTACACTGGAAAGTGCCTCAGTCCCCACAGAATTCCTCAGGTGAGCTGCACAGGAGGAGGTGATGCCTCTGCTTCTTGGTCCTCTTGCCAAACAAGGTCCATCGTCCCCAGCTGCACAGGGACCCTGTGCCAGGGCCTCCATGGGATGGCCAGTGCACCCTCCTTGTTTCATTTGCTCCTCAGCCATGTCTGAAGCCTCCTCTTTAATTGCCAGGCTGAAACGGTACCGCTGGATAGTGCCTGCCCTCGGTGAGGTGGAACTGAAGGTCCACTTCTCCACCAAAAAGCCAGGGGAGTTTGAGCAGACGCTGAGGTTTGAGCTGGTGGGGACAAAGCGGCAGTACGAGCTGCCCTGCAGTGGCACCGGCCTGTACCCCAGCATCAGCCAGAACCCACGGTAAGGCTGGCCCCTGGCAGCCTCCCACACTGCTGCCCCCGAGCTCACAGCCAGGGCTGCTCCTTGGGCATTCTGGCCTGGGCACATGGTGCTGCCTGACGTCACCCAGCATCTCTTTCTGTGCTGGGAGCTGGGAAGGCAGATGGTCCCTGAGCCACCAGGATGGGTTATGGCTTTCTGACTGCATTTCCTACCTGCAGCATCTCATAGCTCCTCCTTCCCTGCTTTCTCTGCCCAGGCTGGTGTTTCCACAGTGGAGGAGGACCATGAAGGAAGGTGAAATCATCTTCAAGGAATATGTTGAGAGCACCAAGCAATTCCACTTTGGACCGCTGCTGTGTGGGAAATCAAGAGAGTGGTATGTGCTCCCTGCTGGGTGTTGTACTTTCCTGGACACGCTTGGGGACATGGACACAATCCAGGGCAGTCCCTGGCAGAGTCCTGGCACACACCTGGGTTTGAAGGAGCACAGATGTGTGAACCTGAGCATACAAGAGGCAAATGAGCCTTGGGGGAGCCGCTCTGCCTGCCTGCTGGGTGCCTTGGCCAGAGCCCCAGGCTGCTGCCAGTCCAGAGGGGACTTGGGGCAACTTTTGTCTGCCTCCACATCTCAGCTTCACCCCTTAGGAAATGTATGGTGGTTTTTGAAGTGCTTTGAGCTCGGCAGTTAGCCTGAGTGAGCAATTATTCTGTAGGTGGTTTTGTAAAGCTATCATTGATCTGTAATTTTTAATAAGATTTTATGGTTGACCTGCCAGTGGGTGTCAGGGGGTATGTACAGCAGGAACTACATTTGCCTGTAATGACATTGCATCATCACTGCTGGATAAAGTCTGCCTGAAAACGTTGTCATTGAAGCCATTGTGCATTTCTACTTTTACTGTCACTTTTTAAAAAATAGTATTTAACATTAAGTTCTTGTCTCCATGGGAGCTCTGGAGGGCTAAATCTATTTTGACAACACAGTTTCAAAAAACAGACAATCTTTAGCCAGGTTTATGGGATGGTCTGGGATTTCTGTTTGCCTCTTTAACCCTTTCACTCCAAAGTCATTTCCACACCTGAGAGAAGGGTCACTTGTTATCGTTTTGCATTCCTCTTGGGAAATGATGCTTTATATTTCTTTCTCAGATTTTGTGATAAGCCATGAAATCCAAAGCAGTTTCATGACTTTTTGGAAAGAGATCAGCTAAACTCTTTTTCCAAAAGCCTTTCTTTATACCCTGCAGGGAAGGCACCCCAAGAAAGAAGGGGAAAGAACCCATGGGCCTGGTGTACTGTTATTTTTCTAGGCACCTTTGAATTTACATTGTATTAAAAACACTTGAAGTGGCCTGAGCATCATCAGGCTTCTGGGGTGGAGGCCCCAAGTACAGGGGAAGGCATCAAAGTCAGGCAAGGATGAGCACATGCCCACGCCCCTGGCTGGGATCCACTTCCCTCACTTGTTTGTTAGAGCAGGGTCCTCCAGCACCGCTTCCTCGGCTGCACACGGTGCTTTCCTCGATGCGTGGCAAAGGCAACAGTCTCCTCTGCAGCCTTTTCCCCTTTTGTGGACAGGTACAAGGCCCAGAACTGTCCTGCCAACTCGGAGAATATAACCATCCTCAACAACTCCCCCATGGACGTAGAGGTCCAGTTCTCCTTTGAGGATGATGAAAAAGCAGAGACGTTCCTTCTGGACCCTCCCAGCATGACCCTGAAACCAAAGAAGAAGCAGGTAGGAGAGGGGCAGGTAGAGCAGGCACCGTAGAAGTGCCCAGGAGCTGCTGCTCCTGCTCACACACAGAGCTCTTTCTATTTCTTTCCATGGGGCCGGGTCCAGGAGCTGACCATTTGGGCATACCCCACTTCCCCTGGCTTCCTGGAAGACAAACTCATCTGCTGCATTGACAAGAACCCAGAGCCAGTGGTCTTCAGCGTGTGCTGCCACGGGGTGCACGTGAAGCTGGAGGTCAGCCCCCTGGAGCTGTCTTTTGACAAGCTGCTTCTGCACAGGTCAGTCATCCCACAAGCACTCCAAGACTTGTGACAAAGACAAAACATTTGACTCTGCTTTCCAGGGCTCGGATGGAGCTGCTCCAGGTTGCATTCAGTGGCGAGGCTGGTGTGACCAGCCAGCAGCTGATGCCAAGTGCCTCCTGTCTCTGCAGGACTGACAGCAGGACCTTGGTCCTGAAAAACAACACCCTACTGCCCATGGCCTGGCAGCTCAGTGGGCTGGATGACCTTGCTGAGGACTTCTCACTGTCACAAGATAACGGCACCATTGATCCCCGCTCAGAGTTTGAAGTGACAGTGAATTTCAAGGCCCAGCAGATTGGCACCATTGAGAAGACCCTTCGACTAGAGGTGAGAGGGACTGTGCCCTGCCTGGCACAGTGAGCAGCCACGTGCTCTTAGGGACAGAGTCAGGAAGAGCTGCCCCTGACAGACACAAGGGTGCTGTGACCCCAACTTGTGCCTCTACACAGCGTTTGCCAGAACGTGCAGTGCATCCACATCCCCCAGATAAGCAGACACTGCACCCTGAGCCTGTAGCACAAGCACCTTGGCCCTGTGAATGGTTGAAGGTTGTTGTTTGGTTGTACAGACTGCAGCAGTGTGATCTCTACATTTCTCCTGGAGCTTGTCCAAACCTCTGGCATCGTGCAACAAACTCTGCCCCTGGCATTTTGTTCCCCATGGTTTAGGGGCTGCATTTCAGAGAGGGTGCTAGGTGATTGCAAAGGGTTGTCAATGCCACCTGCTCTGAGACACCCTACACTTCCTGTGGTTGTTCTTACATCCCTGTGCCTCTCAAGGAAGCTTTAGCAGCAGCATTCCCTGCTGTAGGAATGCAGAGTTGGGCTGATGGGGTTTTTTACTGCAGCAGAATCCCACTGGGACAGCCCATGAGATGAACGGGTTAGGAAAGCTTGGGTGTCCACCAACACTTGTGAAGCTGGGGAGGCCATAGGGGAAGCAGCCAGCAGAGACAAGGACTTAGAGGCTGTCTAGCAAAAGAATAATCTGAACAGTGTTTGTTTCTTGCTTCCTCAGGTTTCAGATACAGAAAACATCCTGGGGATTGTTCAGGTTGAAAACATCAAACTGTCTGCAGAGGTGTATGATGTTCTCCTGAGCATGGTCCTGCCTGAAGGTCAGTGGATGTCTCCCAAACACAGCAGTCCAGCTGCACTGCCTGACCTTGGGTGGTGGGTGACCAAAGCACTTGGGATGGGATGGGATGCAAGGATGGCATGGATACATAAAGCACATACCCTGCAAGCTGCATGGAATAAAGCACTGTCAGGGCACTGGCAGCCTAAAGTCTCTCCCCTCTGAACTTTGAAGTGTGCAGCTTCACGTGCAGGTTGGATTTGGGGGCTTTGAAACACCAGTGACGTGAACAGGCAGTTGGCAATTCCCACAGGCTCAGCACAGCATGTAAAGTGATGGGATTTGTGCTTGGAAGCGAGGAAATGGAAGCCGAGCTCCTTAGCTACTAAGCCTGCAGATATTTTGAGTAAGAAGAGAAAGGGCAGACAAGTAGCTGGAAAACCCTTCCAAGAACAGAAACTTGCTGAAAAGGGTTTTGTGCTGGGACCTCCATGTAGCTTGGGACCTGGTGTATTCTGCAGCAGCTCACAAATACCATGTCTGATCTCGCTCTGCGCGTTGTCTGCAGATGAAACCTTGGATTTTGGAACCATCCATGTCCTGGATAATGTGAAGACCGTCCTGACTCTAAAGAACAAAGGGTTGTACAACATCGAGTACAGGTGAGTCTAGCTGCCTGGTGGTGAGCATTTCCCTGGGTTCCCAGGCCTGCAGTCTCCCTCTGTCAATGGTTAGAACCTGTTTCCATGCTGGCTACCTCACAATAAACACAAAACCTGGGCTCCCTCAGCTATTTCACCAGAGATTCCAGCCACAAACTAGCAGTTCTCCACAGTTCAGCAGGGAACCCAAAGGAGAGCCCCAAGAATTTCAGGCACTGAAATGCTGAGATTCATTGCCTTTCTTTGATGGTCACCTCCTTTCTCCTTCTGAGACTCTGTAAAAGAGTGAATGAAAAATTTCAGTGTCAAGGCTTCTTGCAATAACCTCATGACTGTCTGTGCTCTCTGTCAGCATCCAGGATTCCCTGAGCAGAGCTGCACTCTCCCTTTTCTTCTTTTTCTGGTCCTATGCAAAGTCCTGGCTGTGCTGGCAGCACCTCTACTTGTAACTGCAGAGATCTCCATTCCTTCCCTTTCTCCCCAGATTGATGCTGAAGGGTGCAGGTCCCAGGATGCGAGACTTGGCATCCCACTTCACTGTCAAGCCTCAGTCGGGCAAGCTGATCGCCTCCCAGCCTGGTGTGAATATTGAGATATTCTTCCACCCCACAAGGGAAATGCTCCTCAAGAACAGCCCCATCCTGTACTGCCAGGTGAGCTGCCTGGGCCAGGCTGTTACCACACGGTGTTTTGGGAGCATAAACAGGACAGGTGTCTAATGGAAGGAGGGCTTTAACTGGAGAATCCTCTCTCCTACGTACACAAACAAAGTCTTCAAAACCATTTGGGAGGCTTCCTAAGGGAGCTGAGAATCTGACTCTGGAGGAGGTGCTTTAACAGGGGTGGGTGAACTGATGGAGGCCTGGGGTGGAGGCTGGGGACTCGAGTAGAGGCTGGCTGGCCTCTTTGCTTTGTTTACCACCCCTTCCTGTGGACACAGGTGATAGATGCCATCGCAGGGGAAGGAGGCCAGACTGTCGCCAACATCCCAGTGAGGGTGTCGGCCAGAGCTGCGTACAGCAAGTTCAGTATTGAGCCCGCCTCACCCATCAATTTCGGTGCCATGATGAAGGGCAGCAAGAAGACCCAGACTGTCGTGCTGGAGAACACAGGCACGATCAGCTTCAAATTCCACATCCAGCCAGCAACTGAGGATGCATCTTCACTGGAAAGCAAAAGGTACGAGAAGCCCTGCACCACCCTTCCTGCCTGAGGAGGCACCAGCCCACGGCTGAGATGTGGCAGGAAGCCAGGAGACCTGGGCTATCGCCCATTTGCATCCCTGCCTTGGGGAGAGGGAGCAAAACACGCCTCAGTGTCCCCATGTGTAGTAGGAAGCTGGTGCTCGAGCTGCTCTGTCCAGCAATGGGTGCTGCAGGCTGCTCTCTGGGAACCATCTGGAGCAGGAAGGCTTTCCTCTGTGAGGAGGAAGGCCAGCTTTGGCCTCAGAGAAAGGCAGGGGAGCTCAGCATGACAGATACCTCTGCTTTCTCCTCTCAGTTCAAAGCAAGGGGAATCTGTTCCATCAGCTAGGAAGTGCTCAGCGGGAAGGAAATCAAGCTTGACACAGGTGGGTGACTCCTGCTCCCCAACAATGCTGCTGCTGCAGGGGATGTGAGAAGATGCTGCTGTGCCCAGGCTGGGGGCTCATCTCCATTGGGTGGGACGTGGTCTGCAGGATGGAGTCCAGGATCTGCTCAGTCCCATTGACAGTCCTGTACTCTGGCTCTGACCTGCAGTTGTGGGCTCAGCAGAGGGGAGCAGGTCCTGTGTGTGATAGCTGCTGGCCAGCATAGGTCTGTGAACACCACAGAAGCAAAAACATCCCCCCTGAACTCCCAGTCCACAGAGCTCAGACAACATTTTTTTTTCTTCCTTTTCTTCATCTCATTCCCCTACCTCTCTCCCATCATTTCTCACAGCTGTTTCTGCTCTCCTGTTACCTCTGGAGGCTGAGGATCACAGCTACCACCTTCATTCTTTACACTCAATCTCCTTTCTCTCTGCCACTTGAGACAGGCTTGCAGCTCCTCTTGGCTTGTTGGGCTCAACCTGGAGCTGCCTTTGGGCCACGGAGTCATCTTTCCCTGCCCTGGGACTGGCTGCTTGGGCCCAGCTGGAGGCCAAGGCAGGACATACTCTTTGCTGGGGTGCTCAAGGCACAGCTATTACCCTTCAGCCTCTCCTGGAACTTCTTCTGCAGGGTCAGCTCAATGTGGGCATGTTCACGGTGTCCCCTTGCTCCGGCTCCATCGCTCCGTGGGGCCAGCAGCAGATCACGGTGGAGTGCCTGGCAGGGCAGGAGGGGACTTGTGAGGAGCAGCTGTACATTGACATCGTGGGCAGAGACCCCAGGGACAATCCCCTCGGCATTCCCTTTACCCTGACTGCCGAGTCCTGCCTGCCAGGTACGTGCTCTCCACAGGTTCCCTTGGCCAGACCTGCTGCTGATCAGCACCTCAACTTGCTGCTTGGATAGGGAGGCATGCTAGCCCTGGTGTCCCCCCTTGAAATCCTCAGAGTTTCCAGCCCTCTTAAGTCCACTGGTGGATTCATCCCTCCCCAGCTGAGAGGGATGCATGGAAGGATAAAAGGAAAGCAATGCTCTTTAAGACTCAGGTTGACTGAGCTCCATCCTCATAGCCAGCTCCCCGACCCAAAGCTGGGTTTAGCAGTTACCTGGGCAGAAAGAGCTTACCAAGCCTTCTCAGAGGCCAGCAAGGCCCAGATGAATTCATCATGGAGGCTTCTTCATGCTCATCCCTCTGGTCTGTCCACAGCATTTGCTGAGGATGCGATGTTAATCTTCGAAGAATACCCGATCTGCAGCAGCACTGACCTCAGCCACAAGCTGCTCTCTGTGCACGGTGTGGGCCTGTTTGTGAGAGATGAGAACAACTTCATCTTCAACAAGATTCTGGTTGGGCAAGAGGCTGAAGCCCACTTCAACATCTACAACACAAGTGCTCTGCCGTGTGACGTGGTCCTCTCCATCAGCCCCCTGCCAGGACAGGTAAGAACAGGAGGCCAAGGAGATGGTTGCCCTCTAAGGGCCATGTGAAAGCTGTTTTGTTCTCCAGATTGCTTTCTGTGGCCCACACTAGCTCAGTGTAGGTCAAACTTCAGGGCAGAGCAGCAGAGCCAGGGAGCAGTTGTGTTGAAATCTCATGTCTTGGGCAAGGTTTTGGCTCACACCTCTGGGTCTTTGGTGGGAGAAGTGAATCCTTCTGAACCTCTCTTGGAAGCACACTCAGAGAGGGGCTGTTATCAACTGACATGCCAGGGCTCAAAGCAGAGCATCTCCTCAGGCTCCCTGGCTTTTCCTCTCTCTGAAGGCCAGTTGTAGGTTATTTGCAGGGTTTTCCATGCAGTGACCACCTCCCACATATGGCAGGGCAGCTGCCAGCACTCAGAACACACAATGCTTTAGCACAAGGTCAGCATTCCCTGCTTGAACAACTCATCCTTAAAACAACAGCCCCTGAGTTCACAGCCCATAAACACACCTCTAGGAGGGCTGTGAAAATGGGAAGAGCTGTCACAATGCAAGATTTTTGCCTGGCTGGCTGCTATTCATGGAAAAGAGAAGCCAGGAGAAAACTGCTTCTTGTAGAAAAGTCTCCATAGCATGACAAGAAAAAACTCTTCTTCTTACAAGGACTGATCAAAGACTATTGTAGAGTTGATACTGCTTTACCATCCCAGGTTTTGTCTCCCAGTGGTCAAAAGTGGGAAAAGAAAAAGTTGGGTAGGGGGAGAAAAAGTGTTCTGGAGGTTTTATTCTGATGTTTCTTATTCCTGTAGTCCTGTTGATAAAATTTCTTTATTCCTTTTAAGTTTTAAACCTGTTTTACCCTTCTCCTAATCCATAGTTCACAACAAAAAATGCGTAAGTGCCCTGGTGATTTTAGCCAGTGCTAAACCCCACCACATTATTTAGTGCATTGACTGAGAAACTCCAATTAGCAAATCTAAACCACTACAGACATGCTGTTTTCAGTAATGCCTTTATGAATGAAACTGTGTTGTGCTGGAAGGTGTTTTCTCCTAACACTGCTCTCTGGCTTCCCCCAAGGAAAAAGGCCCTATCACCGTTTTCAAGTTGCATCCAGTCCAGATGTCCATTCCCGGCTCATCCCACGCTGTTGCTACAGTGACCTTCACCCCTCCAGACGAGCAGAACTACGACTGCACTTTTAAGGCTTCCCTTGTCATCCCCAAATGGTAATTGACCCTGAGAAATATTGGGGGAGGCCTCTCTGACAGCTGCCTCTCCACTGGGAAGGCACAGACCTCTTGTTAGCTCTAATGCTCTCAGCAGCCTTAGGCAGAGTACTTGGCATGAGATGATCTGGGAGGCAGTCACTGTTGGATAGAGCAGAAAAATGAGGCAGATTTGTCATACAGGTTTAGCCTGTATGAGCAAATAGGAAGACAGGGAAATAGGTAGCCAACTGGAAGTTACTGAGATGTGCTACAGCTGAGCTGGGCATTTCCAAGGACAGAAGCTTAGATGGATCAGTTTCTGTGGCAGCAAGTCAGCAGTCACAATTTCCTCTTGGTTTCTGTGACATTAATGATCCTCTGTGATTCCCTGCATTCATGAAGCTATTTCATGTGAGTGATGGGAGCTGGTATGAAAGAGGAGCCCTGTTCCTCTGCACTGGGACCTGTGTACAGGGGCTTTGACCTGCCATTCCTCAAGCCTTTAGTGGCTGAATTGGAGCCAGAGAAGTCTAATTGCTAATAAGCAATTGCTTTTCTATTGTTCTTGGAAATGATCTTGGTGGATGGTGACAATGATTTCTTTTTGCCTTCTTGCTTTTGTACTGCTTTCATGCTGTGCTTTTTTTGCTTGTTGCCTATGTCTCATCTCACTGCAGCCAGGGGATTTGCCATATCTCATCTGGTGCCTCATTATATATCTGCTGTACTGCATGATTGAATTAAGTGAAATTACTTTTAACTGTTACTGTGGAAGGCTCTGGCTCTTTGGAGCAGATTCCTCTTGTGAATGGCCCTGAGGGGATTGGGAAGAGGCTGGTGGGGGGCTGTGTTGTGGGCTACAGGAGCACCAGGCAGGGAAAACAGTGTGGACTGCCCCTGCTGCTTGGCTTGCCCAGTGAGAAATGGGTTAGTGCCAGCTGGAATTGTTTGTGTGCCTCTCCTGCAGCTCTGTGAAAATCAAGCCCCAAATCCTGAGCTTCACCATCAGTGGGAGGGGGCACGAGCCGCAGGTGACAGTCGTGTGCCCGAGAGCTCGCAGCAAGAGAGGAAATGCCGTGCTGCGCTTCCAGAGGCTCCAGCTGGGGGATTTAGAGATGCTCCCCCTGGTCATCCGTAACAACGGCATCGTACCTGTCAAGGTGAGGACCTGCTCAAGGAATGGGCTGGTTTGGGAATAAGTGCTTGTGGCACAGGGGGAGGGTCCCAAAAACCATGGCAGACCTGGCAAGAGGTGTCACAAATTCTTTTAAGCAAGGGACTGACATCTGTTCTCCAAGAAGGGAGTCCTTGAAAATTTTCCATCCAGTCTTTCTTCTTTAAGTTGAACACAAGGAAGGTGGTGGAGTATTTCCCCCCATCTTTCAGGTTTGTTCTCAAGGAATGTGTGATTTTCCAGTTCCATTAGGTTGTATTCCCCAGTTTACTATATTTTAAGCAAACTTAGTTGTGGTTTAATTATATTCTGCTTATTGCTTTCTGTCCTGTTTGGTTCCGTGTTGGTTCAATCCAAATGGCTCTAAAGAGCCCTTTTTCCCAGCTGGTTTGACTTAACTTTTGTGCTCAGTGCTGTTTGCAGTGGGAGAGGTGCTGGGTTCCTATGCAGGACCAGCAGCACTGTGGTGTCAGTCCCTGTGCCATCCTGTACTCACACCAGTATCATTGTGCTCTGTGTTCCCTTTTCTCAGTTTATGTTACACCTGGAGGATGAGCATGGAGCATTCTTCTTGAAAGCCAGGCGCTCCACACTGGAGAGATTCCACACTGAAGATGTGGGAGAGGACTCTGTTGAAAATGGTAAATTCGTTAACCATGAAGTGCAATGGTGCACAGAGGGAAAACGTGTGCCCTGCTCTTGGCTTCTCTGAGCTGCAGCCAGATGTTGGACACACTTTCTTTCCTTGGGCTCTCTGTCCCCCGAGCTTTTCATGGGGACCTTTTCCAGGGTTTCCTCCTAGCAAAGAGTAGGAAGTTCTTGTGTTCTTCTAGACGTGGTGGGCTGGGTTCTGGGGGACTCTCACTGCCTCAGTGCAGCCTCTGAGGTATTTGCAGCATGTGGCAAGGTCCCAGCCTGAATGGACACAGCCCTTGAGCACACAGGCAGCCAGCAGAAGCCCAAAGTGCTCTTTGGCTCAGCTTTCCATGTGGCTGGAGCTGTCTGGAAGCGATGGAATGAGGGCTGGGCATCAACCTGAGGTTAAGCTGCTTAAGTGGTGATGTGTCTGGAGATGGCAGTCTTGTGAACACAGGAAGAGGGTCGGGAACCACTGCGGGTAGAACAACCTGCGCTCAGAAGGCAGCTGGTTTCAACCTTCTGTTCCTCATATATGGAAATATTTCCTCTGTACAACTGTATCACTTAATTCTGATTTCCATTGCTGTGCAGAGAGCAAGCCCCCAGGGAAGCCTCTCCTGCTTCTGCATCGTGGGCAATCGGCAGAGTTTGATGTCATTTTCAATCCCACCCTGGCTCAACGTGTGGAAGGGAAGATCCGTGTTTTAGTGGGGGACACCTACTCTGACAAGACCCTGATAGAGCTGGTGGGTGAAGGCCACAAGGATGAATTCAGCTTCGACTGTCTAGAGGAAGACCCACAGTTGAGGAATGATAAGAGCAGTTTGAACAAAGACATCATTGATGGTAAGAGAGGAGAGGCTGCCAAGGTGGAACAAGGAAGAAGAAAATATCTGATCATGTGTGTCCTCTCTCTAGGCAGGCCTGGGCTGTCACCCCTGGACATGGAGGCCTGTGGGTGTGGCAGCCATGCATGCAGAGCAGTGTGTGCTGTGCTGCATGGCGCTGGCTCAGGGGTGTGCCAGGGTGTTTCCCTGAAAGTGGTGGGATGGGGAACTGCCTGGGGAGCTCCCTGCCAGAGGGAGGAAGGCTTGGAGCAAGGAAGCATTGAACATACAGGAGTCTGTGCATGTGAGGGGGGTGGGGTGGAACTCCCTGCATGCTGAGATCCCTTGCTTTCCTCCTTAACAGCTGTCAGACTGAACCACATCCAGTTTGGGGACTGTCCTGTTGGGAAGCCCTGCCACAGGATCTTCACCATCACCAACCACACCGGCATGACGTTCATGCGCTTCGAGTGGGAGGCAGACGTCCCATTCCAGTTCTCCCCCAGGGTGAGTGGGGGCTGCTCTGCCTTTCCCCATTGCTCAAGCCCTGCCCTGGCGTTCCTGGGAGCTGGCAGGGAGACCTCACATGTCAGTGCTAGCCCATTCCAGTGCCACACAGGAGATGCACTCCCTGGCTTGGCTGGGCCAAGGCTGCCAGCCTTGCAGAAAAGGCTTCGCGTTATGGGAGGTGGTACCTTCTCTTCATACTTTTGTCTATCAAACTTCACAGAAATCCACACTGAGGTGCAGGTTCCTGGCACAGCTGCTCACCACATCAGTCCCCTTTGCTATATCAGTCCTGCCCTTGGCAGTGCTTCCAGTTTGGTCTTGATTCCCTGATTCTCCCTAGGTGGGACATCTCCACCCTGGCTGCACCAAGGCCATCACAGTGACCTTGAAATCAGATGTCCCAGCCACCTTCAGGAGGCACCTTGTGAAATGTAAGGTGACCAAGATCAAATTTGAGCTGCCACTATGGAATGTTCCGGACTGGGACGACGAAATGTGCACTGTCATGTGGAAGGACATCACCGGGAACCAGGAGCCAGCAGCCCAATGGCCTGAAAAAGAGAAGGTAAGAAGCAAAATGGCAAACAAAGCCACCACAGCTTTTCCAAAAAGAACCACCATAACACCATCACTGCTGGCTGAGCAGCTCCTGCTTCCTCTGGACACTGGACAGCCCTGAGGTTCACCAGCAGGGCATTCTAGGGGA
Source organism: Cyanistes caeruleus (assembly GCF_971803275.1). Lineage (NCBI taxonomy): Eukaryota > Metazoa > Chordata > Aves > Passeriformes > Paridae > Cyanistes > Cyanistes caeruleus. Next base: position 39,900 of record NW_028255959.1, read on the forward strand.
GAGGTGGATGCACATGACCCTCACACAAGAGGGAAAGCCTTTAGACAAGAGACCATTAGCCACACACTATCAGTCTGGGCCACAAGCACAAGTGCTGCAGCCCATGTTGAATGGGAGACAATGTTTTTGATTATCTCATTTTATGGTGTTTGAAATCTCTCCATATGATTTGGTGCCTTTTCACCAACAAGGAGTTAAGTCTGCTGCACTCTGTCTCTTCTTTAGAAGTGGAGACAAATACACTTCTATTGCACCTGCTGGTGAATGCCAAGGTTTGTCTCCATGGATACCAGAGATTTTGGTTGTGGTCTCTGTATTGGGAGGGTTATCTCATCATGGAGTAGCCCAGGCACTGTGTGACCGTATGGAGGAGTCCGGAGAAGGATCATCTCTGGAGACTCTTGCTTTTATTGTCATTATTGCCAAACACACTCAGCTTGGGTGAAGGCTCTTTCCAAGTTTCTGGACCATTTTAAGGCCTCTAAACCATCCTCTTTTCTATCAGAACATCTGCAGTTGGACACTTTCCTAGTGAGATCTTTCACATCCCAAAATGCCCATCCCCAGCTGCCAGCAGTGTGGCTGTTGCTCCACAGGTGACATCTGGAAAGCACTTTCTCCTAAGACAAGAAGAAAAAGGTGCTTCCTAGAAGTCTGCAGTCATGGGGTTCTCCACCCACAGAGCTCCAGCAGGGGAACTTAACCCTAATTTTGAGACCTGCTGGATTTCTAGGGGACCAGGGAAAAAGTCAGTCCCTCTCCAAGGTTGAAGTACAGGGATTGGAACGCCGCTGTAGTCTCCATGGGTACATTAACAGCTGTGCTAGGACTGCTTTGATCAGTGGGCAGAAACAACTACTGCAGCACAACAGTCCCAATTCTGTCATCTTTCCAGGGAAGTAAAAGTGAATGGTCCTTTCTAGTCCCTCTATGAGGCTGATGTTGGAGGCCCAAAGATTCCCTTCTCAGCCTGACTTTCTGGGCTCTGCTCAGCGATTCTTTTCTCCTCTTTTGCAGACAGTGGAGACAGTCCCGGAACCGGCTCACACTGTGCTGAAGAAGAGCGGCCAGGAGGCCGAGCTGTGCCTCAGTGCCTTGGTTGCCTACGCCCAGTTCAAACTGGACACAGTCGTGGTTCAGCTCAAGGACACCTTGCCCTTCCAGACAAGGACAGCCACGTGAGTGCTGAGGCCAGGCAGGGCCCTGCCAGCGGGAGCTGCCTTTGTGGAACTTTGTGCTGGCCGTGGCTGGGGAGACAAAACTCACGACTCGAGCTCCAGGTGCTCAGGAGACAAAACAGCCTCATTTATTATTCAGAGCTCACTGAAATACCCAATGCAAATCTCCTGAGCTAGACAGCCATTGGCTGAGATCTCTCTCCTGCCCAACTTCCTGGCCAGTGCTGTGCTCACTTCTCAGCTTGGATGGGGCTGGCCAAGGGTCCCCTGTAACTTACCTGGGAACACGTTCAGGCATGAACTAGGCCAGCTGAATTGGATTTGTGTTATGGCCACATTCACTGTGTCCAGTCCAGACCAGCTGTACTGTGACAATGCTGTGACACCTTTGCCCAGGGCTGACCCAGTGCCTGCTTCCCAGAACTCCACCCCAGCCAAAACCAGCACAGGCTTGTTCACATGCATGCCAAGCCAAGCAGGAGAGGGTGGTCAGGAGAGGCTCAATGCTGCCATTTTCTGCTGAGAACAGCCACGGGTTTGCTTTCACTGCGTGTCACCTGTCCTCATCTGCTCAAGAATAAGTTTGCAGTCAAACAAGACCTAAAGAAAGTCCAAAGTAAGCCCCTTAGCTTCAATGTCCTGGGCACCATGTTGGCCCTTTCCTCTTCAACTTCCAGACTTCGAAATACTTTTCTGGGCCACCCAGGAAGGACAGCAGTCTGAGCATGGCAGGGTTGCCTGGGGAAGAAGATGCTCCTCAGCAGAAAGTGGTAGCAGGAGTCCCTCAGACAATGTTACTGTACTATTTGCTTTCTATTTATTGGACTTTTTTTTTTAATTCCTCCTTCTTGCTTTTCAGTTTCAGGATGCACAACACAGGGAAGGTGTCCCTGGAATACTTCTGGGAGGAAGCTGCTCCTGCAGATAGTGAAGCAGTGAGGATGCCATATTCAACCTCTCTGATGGGTAAGGGCATTTCACTTGGTAGCTGAGGGCCTGGGGAGAAGACCCTGCCCCTTCACCCCAAAACTTGAATTCCTTTTTCCTCCTTGTCCACACGTTCACTTTCATCAGCATCTTCCCAGCTGCAGCTGGAGAGTTTTCTCCTTGCCCCCTCTGCCTTTCAGCCCCTTTTGTTCTTGCTCTGCCACTTCAGCTCTGCAAAGGAGCTGAGCCAGGCTCTGGGGAGAGCCACGTGCTGGGTCAGGACTGGGAGGGGGGACATCAGGTCATTGCTTTGAGAAGTCTGAGACTGGGGAGAGCAATGGTGTAACGAGTGAGCTGCCCTGCAGCCACTGTCTGTGTGCAGTTCCCCACTCCAGGGCAGCTGCAAAGTCACTGTCTAAAACCAGCTCCTGCTTTGGCACAGGAGTGTGTGCTGCAGCAGAGACCCTGCTCCCAGAAGCTCTGTTCCCTGCTGGGAACTTGGCCAGAGATGCTCCGAGTGCATCCCAGCTCTCTTCCACCTATGTGCTGCTGCAGGAGGCAGTGTTGCTGGCAACACAGATTTTGTCTTTGAATGGTGTCCTCTTCCTCTCTGCAGGTGGGCTCATCTCTGCTCCTGTTGTAAGGCAGCGCAGAAAGCTGGTGCTTCTTTTCCGGGGGGAGCAGGACCATCCTTTTGAGACGCATCCTTCTGAGCTGCGGCACCTACAGTGGCTTGCCGAGGAGCAGCAAGATTCCGAGCAGGAACAGCTGCAGGATTCCGAGCAGGAACAGCAAGATTCTGACCAGGAGCAGCTTTCTGAGGAAGAGCAGCTGGATGCCAAGCAGAAGAAGAGTTCCAAGAAGTGGTGCCGCTCCAAGGAATGGAATCTCTCCCCGCAGCGTGCCACTTCCTCCCTGGAAGTCCTCCCAGATGTCACCCATGACCAGTCACTGTTCTCCATCAACCCCAACTTCGGCACCATCGCTCCTGGCCAGAAGAAGACCTTTCATGTGCTCTTCTCCCCAAAGGATGTGGGGAACTTTGAGACCACCATGCTGTGCAGGTGGGAAACATGGACACACTTGCCAACTCACACTTCTGATGGCTATCACTGAATCACAGGGTGGGACAGGGTGGAAGGGACCACAGGAGGTCATCTGGTCCCACTTCCCTACTCAAGCGGGGTCATCCCAGAGCACATGGCACAGAGCAGTGTCCAGAGGGCTCTGCAATAATTCCAGTGAGGGACACTCCACACCCTCTCTGGGCAGCCTGTCACCCGCAAAGGGAAGAAGTTCTTCCTCAGGTTCAGGTGCAACTTCCTGTTCAGGTTCTGCCCGTTGCCTCTTGTGCTATTGCTGGGCATCACCAAGCACAGCCTGGTTCATCCCCTAACACCCTCCCTTCAGTCCCTCTGACCGGGATGGGGAGGTGGGCCTGGAGACAAGCAGTCCCAGAGAGGCAGCAGCTCCCACAGGAGCGCAGAGAGATCATCTGGCCTTGGTAGGGAGACACTGGCAAAAGACACTGTATGAAACATTAAGCTCCTGGAGGGTTGCAAGATCTTGAATGAGAGACCCAGGGACCAGCCAGTCCCTAGCTCTGCTTCTGGCACAGAGCTGCTCACTGCTTGCACAGAGGGAGGATGCAATGCTGTGTGCTCTGCAAGGAGGCAGAAAAGCGTCTGGCTGGAAATGTTTCTCTGGCTAATACCAGTCCCTTTCTCCCCAGCATTCCTAACCTGGAGCAGACTCACAGGACGGTGCAGGTGGTTCTGAAAGGCAGAGCCCGGCAGTGGAAGCGTTTTGAAAAACCGAAATGCTCTGCCTTACAGCAGACAGAGGAAGGCCAGGGACACAAGAAGCAGCTGCACTGGCAACCAACACCACAGTGACAGCATTTGTGTCAGCTGGAGCATCCAGCAGGAGCCAGCAACATCTTGTTTCCTACTGCTGATGGTGTCCCACCCTTTACATGCGACCTCTGCAGCTGCCCTTCCCAGCTCCAGCCATCATCATCTTTTAATTAATTTTGTTAATTAAATAATTGTTTGTTAATTTGTTAAATAACTTAAGTTTCAGTTAACTGTAAATAAACACTTGCTAATAAGTTGTTAACTGTTAGCCATGGTGCCAGAGATCTTTCCTTAAACCCCACTACCCCAGTTCAAACCCCCAAGTTAGTACATTCTGAGGTTCCCCCCAGTTGTCTCCAGTTACTCCGTTCACCCTCTCCTCCCTGGTGTACCCAGAATGGCTCCTGGAGAGCACAAGATGGTGGGGACCGCATGGCCAGGCCCCTCCCTTGTACTTCTCCTCCCCAAAATCCTTTCCTTCTTCCTACTTCCAACCCCTTCTTCCCTGATGCTCCTCCCCCTGTTATCTCTCCTCCTCCAGTTGTCCCTCCCCTTCCTGTCCCCTCGGACCCCTCCTTCTCCACTTGGGCTCCTCCTCCTGAAAAGGTCCCCACCCCTTCCTTTCACAATGGCCCCTCCTCTGAGCCCTCCTCTTTCCCCTGCAGCACCGCCAACCCTCTTCTGACTTTCAGATCCCACACCCCTCCTTCTGGTTCCCACACCCTGTGAGCCACAAGTGCCGAGCCCAGGAACTGGAACCCAGAACAGGAGACCCTTCCTCTTGCCACTCCAATTATGTTCAATTATGTGGGAGTGTGCTTCTGGAATGAGAGCCATTCTCATTTCAAAACAAAAGAGAACTCTGCAAAGCCCAGAAAGAGTTTGGAAAGGGAAGCAAATATTTTAAGGGCCTTTTAAAGGCCACCCTCTCCTCCAATCTCTCGGTCCCGTATGACCTCCATGATTTATTTTCGTGCCTCCTTACCCCATCAGAATATCTTGCATGGGAGGGGGCATGGAAGAGGTCATTACAGGCCGAATGTTCTGAGCTATTGCAAAGTTCCGACAGCGCCCTTGATGCCATTGGGAATAAAATAACAACCGAGCACTTGAGCGGCGATGGGGAATGGGCACAGGCGAAGGACCAGGCCCGGGTTTTGCCAAGGCCGGCCCTTGAAAAGATCAAAACAGCTGCAGAGAAAGCGTTCCTCACGTTACCATCCAGAGAACCCCAAGCGAGTTCCACAATCATTCTGCACCAGCATTTTTGAGAAGAGTTGGCCGTCACACTGGGAATTGAAACCATGGCAGGCACCATACAGGGCATGGGGGGAGCTTGTTCTTGTTATCTTTTCTATTTTTAAGAGATGTTGTTAAGAGATACGGAAATTCTGTGCACTGACAGAGCCCTTGTAAGAACTGTAAATTAGTACAACGCCTTCGGGCTTAAATTCAAGCCAGAAGCACCCCTGCTCCCAGAGCAGCAACCCTTCTGTCACTGCTCTCGGACTGCAGCTTCACAAACAGGTGAAACAAACAGACCTCAGCTTAGAAGACCTAAAAGCTAACTTTGTTTTCCTTGAGCAGATTCAGGAGCTACCTGTATTATATATATAAATACTTCACAAGAAAAGAGCAAGAGTGTCAAAAAGGCAAAAGAGCTTGGTAATTTGTAGAAAGTAACTTTGATCAAAAATACAGTGGGTTAATAGAGCAGTCTGAAGATGACATTCACGATTTTCCTGGTGATATTGTGCAGTGTACTGTAACAGTGGGTAACAATTAGACATAGCCAGTAGGATAACTGGATATTCAATCACTGAATTCTCATTCTTCTGAACACTTCAACTGTGCTGTAAACTTCAGAGACATTTTTTCAGCAGCTTTCAACAAGTTACTCTGGATTCATCATTCCTGAGACCTAATTGAGTCAAAATGCCAAGTGGGATTATTCTTTCTCAAAGCCTGGAGCCACACAGAGTGAACAAGTACATAAATCATCATGTGCATCCCCATACACCTAACAGTCCAGTCACTAACCAGAGTTTACAAAGGAAAACTCAACATGCACAGTCATTTTTTCACTTTTGCTACAAATTATGTAAAAGAATAAGCTACAAATAGTATCTGAAACCTGTTTAAACTCAGGGATAGTGATGCGGTGCCACAGTCCCAGGCCAGCTCACCACCACCAAGGCACCCTGACAAGTGTGGGGAACAGCTCCTGAATTTCACAGCAGGAGCTGAACCTTCGAGCCGCTGCCCTACAGCACGTTAGAGCTGTCAGCACAAGGAAGAGGGAAAGGACGAGGAGAAGGCTCTCTGAACGGCACCCAGGAACGAGCACATGCTCTGAACGGGTCACGGACAAAGCCACAAGAACTCTGTGCTGGGGATTAAATAGAAAGAGTGGCTACAACCTGTCAACCAATGAGGAGCCAACAGGGCAGGAGCATCAGGCGGGATTAACAGCACAGGGACCAATAAGGATAAGGGGGAGGAGAGAACAGGTCACACGGGCCAATGGGGCCTCGAGGATTGGGGGATTGACAGGGGGGTGGGGCAATCAGGGATTGGCCCAACTGGGCATTGACAGGGAAGGGTCTGGAAGGAAGGGGCAGTGACAGGCAGGGAAGGTTTGGGGTAAGGGCTTGGGTCACAATGATAGGCAGCGTAGGGGAGGATACAACTTAGGGGCAATCCAACTTTGGGGGAACACAGGAATATAGGAACAAACCATTAGCTGTACAACCAGAAATTAAGAAACTATTAAAATGAACACATGCCGCAACACGATGGCATTGCAATACTGTCGCTGCCCGCTTGGCCCTTCACGCCCCGGCTAGCTCGTGCCAAGCGGGCAGCGGCAGGAGTGGGGAACCAGGCGAGCACTGTGTGGCTCGACCTGGAACCTCTAGAGCTCCTTTGGGCTTGGGCTCTATAGTGTGCAGGGCGACACGAGGTGCAGTAAAGGGAGAGAGAGTGCTCAGAGTCCTCCAATTTCCCAGGAACAAGTTTATTCCAGCAGCTGCAGGGAGAAGGCGATGAGGGACAGGGCTGGGATCTCGAGGAGAAAGTCCGAGCCGAGACCCTGGGCACCTCTGTGCGCCAGGTTTTAAAGCCCGTGGGCGGCTCATACAACAACCAATGATATGGCAGCAGGGGAGGTGTTGTAGGAAGGGGTTACAATACACAAATCCAATGGTAGGGACTTGGGGGAGGGAGGATAGCTATACAACCAATAGGGCATCGAGTAAGGGATGATGAGCAGGGAAGGAACCAGAACAAAAGGTGTGGTGTACATAGATTGATAGGGCTTGGGGGTAGGACCAAAGTGATGGATGGGGAACAATCTGGAAAGAGGGGAGAGGTTTACAATGACAGGCAACTGGGAACAAACTATATATGGGATAGTGGGGGAGTAACTGGGTCAAACCAACTCTAAGCTCAACGAAGGTGAACAAACATACTTAATGAAGATAAACTAACAGGCGGCAACATCTCCCCCTTTCTTTTTTAGAAAGAGGAGGTTGCATCGGCAGGAGGTGCAGAGGGTTCAACAAACCAGTCTTGGGGTACGGGAGAAGGAGGAGGTGAAGAGGGAGGAGAAGGAGCGCTAACAAAATTGACTTGAGGGGAGGGGGATACAAGATGTAAAAGCGATTGAACTAAACATCTCTTTAAAACTGCAAACGCTATTAAAACGATGAAAACGATGAAAACAATCCATAAAACAGTCTTTAAAATGGACGAGAGCCATCCGGAGACCCCCCATCCCGAAAAAAGACTGGTGACCCAGTCATTAGTCTCTGGGCCACCAGCATCATCAGGAGCGCAGTGGTTGGCGCAACGATCGGGGTGGTCATCTTTCCGATGGCTCTTTCTGAAAACAAAACATACGAAAAGCATAGCTTTAACTGAAAAAGGTAGGTTGACGTAACAAAAAGGGGCTTGGGTTGTTTCCTCCTCCTCCTCGGGATGGGGGATGGCTCATCCGGACGCGACGTCATTGACATCCTCGACCCTATCTGGTGGCCTGCTTGGATGTCTGGGGACGTAAGGTTTCACCCATCTTTGTGGGATCCACCTTAGTCCCTGGGGCGAGGATATGCAAGCGTACCCCCGCCCCCAGGTCACCAGATCAAAAGGACCCAAGATCTTCTGGGTCTCAGGGTCCCGGACCAGCACTGGAGGGCGCTGCTGCAACTGGTAGTTCTTGTTGGTCTTGAAATACCGGGCCACTGGAGGGTTAGGGTCCTGTTCGGAACAATTGAGAAAGTTTAGCGTGTAAAGGGCTTTGCACAACCGCTCTTGTGGCGTGCAGCCCTTCACAGTCTCCCTTTGATGAGAAAGGACACGCTTGAGCGACTGATGGGCTCGCTCAACGATCGCTTGGCCGGTGGGGGAGTGTGGGATGCCTCTCTTATGTTCCACTCCCCACTCCTGCAGGAATTCCTCCAGTTTCCTGGAGGTGTATGCTGGGCCATTGTCTGTTTTTATTTCTTTGGGGACCCCCAGTACAGAGAAAGCCTGCATTAGATGCTTACAGACATGCTCGGCTTTCTCTCCTGTGTGGGCAGAAGCAAAGACAGCACCTGAGAAGGTATCGATGGAAAGGTGTACGAACCGAAACCTGCCAAACTCAGGGACGTGTGTTACGTCCATCTGCCACACTTCGCAGCTTCCCAGACCTCGAGGGTTGACCCCCGATCCCAAGGAGGGCATTGCGGTGGATTGGCAATGTGGGCATGTGGCCACAGTGGCTCTGGCTTGATCTCGCCGCAGGTGGAATTGGCGGACCAGACCAGGCACATTTTGATGGAACATCTGATGGCTCAGCTTAGCTTGTTGGAACAGATCTGGGAGCTGAGCCATGGAAACAGGGGCAGCGAGGGAATCAGCTACCTGGTTTCCCTCGGCTACCGGGCCAGGGAGATCCGTATGTAACCTTACATGCATTACAAAAAATGGTTGCTTTCTGTGGGAAACAGCATGTATTAGCTTAGAAAGCAACTCAAACAATTTCGGGTTTGAGACCTCCTTCAGAGCAGCGTGCTCTGCTCTGGCAACTACCCCTGCAACATAGGCCGAATCAGTGATTAAATTGAAAGGTTCAGGAAACCTCTCAAAGGCTCTGACGACTGCATCCAACTCAGCAACTTGTGGAGACCCTTCCACATATTGAATATCTGCTTCCCACTGCTGAGTTTCGGGATCTCGCCAAGTCACTACAGACTTGTGAGATGCCCCGGATGCGTCTGTGAACACAGTCAAAGCTTTGAGGGGCTTTCTGCTCCGCATTTCTTTTGGAATCGGTTCAAATTTAGAATTGAAAAATTTGTGGGCAGGGGCATGGACCAAAACTTGGCCTTCAAAACTATCTAAAGCAATCTGGAGTGTCTCATTCTCCCGAAGTAGTTGATTAAACATTTCTTTTGTCAGCCTATCTGGAGACGCTTTGTCCCGAGACAAGCTGACTGGTACTCGAACGCATGCAAAATCACATCCAGCCATCTCCCGAAGCCGAGCTCGAGCTCTCCCGATGAGCTGAGCCATCAGCTCCTGTGGCCGGATGATACTTTTGGACCTTTGATGGCTCAAGAAAACCCACTCTATGATTAAGAGGGGATCCTTAGAGCCCTGGTCCCACTGAAAAATCAGCCCACTGAGGTGTGGCATTCTCCCGAGTATGATGAATTCAAAAGGCAGGGTCGGCTCGTACCGATGTGCTTGCCTTTCGACAAGCGCATCCTCCACTTTCTCTAGGGCTTTCCTCGCCTCTGGGGTCAGAGTCCTGGGAGAACTCAGCTCTTTCTCCCCCTTCAAAAGTGTGAAGAGGGGGGCTAGGTCTTCCGTGGAAAGGCCCAGCCAAGGCCTGACCCAGTTTAAGGTCCCACACAGCGAGTGAAGGTCCGCTAAGGTTTTCGGATTGCTGTTTATTGCCAATTTTTGAGGCACAACAGTCCTCTCAGCAATCCGCAGACCCAGATACTTCCAGGGTGGCATCCGTTGAACTTTATCCTCCTGGAGTTGAAAACCTGCGGATGTTAAAACTTTAACCACTCGGTCAAGAGAGCGTGTGAGTAAATCGTCATGGGGGGCGCACACTAGGACATCATCCATGTAGTGATGGATGATGACCTCCCCCATTTTGGCACGTACAGGAGACAGCAATGAGGAGACATACCACTGGCAGATAGTCGGCGAGTTTTTCATGCCCTGGGGCAATACCCGCCAGTGGAACCTCCTCATTGGGGCTTCTCGGTTAAGGGTAGGCACCGAGAAGGCAAACCGTGGGGCATCTTCAGGGTGTAGAGGAATTTGGAAGAAGCAATCTTTGATGTCAACTACTGCCAATTGCCAATTTCGAGGGAGCATGGTTGGGGAAGGCATCCCTGGTTGAAGAGGTCCCATGTCTACAGTGATCTTGTTGATTTCACGAAGATCGTGAAGGAGCCGCCACTTGTCTTTCCCCGGCTTACGGATTACAAATACCGGGGAGTTCCAAGGGCTGGTGGTCTCGACTATATTACCCTTCGCTAACTGCTCCTCCACGAGTTCGTTGAGCGCCTTCAATTTATCTTTCCTGAGCGGCCACTGATCAATCCAGACCGCTTCGTTAGTGGTCCAATCTAACTTCTGGAAAGGGCGCTCCACAGTGGCCGCTTCTAAAAATCCCGAGGGGTTTTCGGGATTTCAATCTTCACCCCCCACTGAGACATGAGATCCCTCCCCCACAAGGGAACCTGATAATCCGCAACGAATGGGCGTAAGTTTGCCAATTGCCCATCCGGCCCCGCAATTTGTACCACACTCTTTGAAATGCGAGCCAATTGGGTACCCCCTATACCCTGTATCTTCCCTGCCACGGGTTGCAACTCCCAATGTGACGGCCATCTCCTTTCGGGGATGATCGTCACATCCGCTCCTGTGTCAAGCAGACCTTTCATCTGTAAGGATTCTGCACCCTGCTTGACGCTGCAGTCTATGATGGGTTTATCCTCACCCACTACTTCTGCCCAGTAGACGCCTGGTGCGTGGTCGTCTACTGGGATACCCTCGGGAATGGGGATAAACTGGGCGATGATCTGGCCTTTAGGGAGGAAGTATGGTGGGTGAGTGCAGCGCGCCAGGAGAATGAGGTTCTCCGGACCACCTGGGAAGGTGATCGGAGAAATCTCAATCTCCGGGGGTGTGTGCTTGGTGTCCCCGATGGCAATATACTTACAGTCGTGTCCATTCCCTGGCTGGTTCTCCTCCAGTGGGTCCACAGCTACCACCGTCCAGTGCTGGGACCGGAAGAGGATGTCTTTGACGGTGATAAGGTGTCGCGTCCGGTAAATTTGCCACGTCCGATGATTCTTTCCCCCCACCTCCGCGATACCTGCCCCATTTTTTGCATCGCGCGGGGCAGGTTCGCGCCGCGCTCTCAGTTTTTTTGTTTTTTATTAGCTGTTCCCTCCAGTACCCTCTCCCCAGATCCATTTCCCACGAGCCCCTGGCGTGGGTGGGCGGTGGGACAGTCCCTCGCCATGTGACCCAGTTGTCCACATCGGTAACACTGAGTAGTTCTTGCTGGTGGAAGGATGAACTGGCCCGACGGGTGTTGGGTCACTGCCGCTGTTGGTGTTCTCCTGGCCGCCTGTGGTGGTGGTGGTACCCTGGACGCCCCCACTAACGGAACTTTCTTCTCACATGCATCAATGAGGACGTCCAAGGTTGGCGGTGGATACATGGGCAAACTAAATATAACCTGTTTGCAGATGTCATTACAGTTCGCCTTAGCCATTTCTAAGACAAGCTGCTCTTGTAGCTCAGGTTTATCAACTTGTCTTTCTATTTGCTCCTGTAAACGGTTAATAAACACGGTAAATGGCTCATCGGGGAACTGTTTAATATTTGAGAAGTTGGCCAGGGGTTCCCCCCCTGGCAGGATGTTAAATACCTTCTCTGCGGCCTCCGTGATCTTAGCTAAGACAGGCCGTGGTAAAACCCTTGCCTGTTCTTCCGGCTTCCCCCAATTCCCTTCACCGCACAAGTGATCTATCGAGAGGGGGTTTTCATCCGCGTCAACCGCGGACTCCTCGCTGCGCAACAGCTCAGGAAGGATGGCCTCTAACGACTTCTTCCACCTCAGTTTCCACAGCCTATAATCAGCTGGGGAAAGGAGGCAGGCAAACAACTCTTTTAAGTCGTGGGGGACCATCTCGTTCGCGGAGAAGGTGGCTTTTAATAAACCCTTAAAGTATTCACTTCTCCTGCCGAACTCTTTCTGGGCTTTGCACAGCTCCCTTTTTGTCTGGAAGGAGAAGGGTTCCCATTCTCGGTACCTCCCTCCCCTTCCTCTAAAACTGACCGGTGCGGCAAAGGGAATCACTACCTGTTCCGGGTTCTGGTCCTCAGGCCTGTCACTTCCTGTCCCCGAAGCGTGGGAACCGGATGGGACAGTGTGGGAGCTGGGAGGAGGGACGTGGGAACCAGGAAGAGGGGCGTGGGAACCAGGAAGAGGGGCGTGGGAACCGGGAGGAGGGGCGTGGGAACCAGAAGCCGGAAGAGGCGGGGCTGGAGGACCGACTGAGGAGGAGGGCTGAAGGGAGGAGCAGCGGCCGGAAGGGGTGGGGTTTTGGGAGGTCACACTTTGGAGACACGCCCCTGAGGAGGAGGAACCACCCAAGGGGAGGTGGGAGGAGTCAGGGTAGGATGGAAGGGAGGGGCTAGGGAGGAAAGGGTTGGTCATTGAGGGAAGAAAGGGGTTCTTGGAAGAAGGAGCACAAGGGGGGGGTCCGACCATGCGGTCCCCACCATCTTGTGCCCTTTGGAGGCCATTTTGAGGGTTAGGAGAGGGGTCAGGGGATATAGGGAAGCATTGAAAACTGGGGGAAACTGAGGCACGGGGGTTAGAAGAGGAATCAGGGAACATGGAGGAGCCTTGGAGACTGGGGGAAACTGAGACATGGGGGTCTGAGGGTAAAAACTGGGGACTTGTAACCTGGGAAACGTTTAACTGAGGGTTGCTAACTGGGGAAACTGAGGAATGGGAAGACACTCTGGCAGCTTGGCCAGGGCTGCCAGGGCAAGGGTTCTGGGAGAGACGTGGGGAGCCAGGGATCCTGTTACCCTTGGGGGATCCCTGAACAGGACAACTTGCCCTGCAGGTCGCTCTGCAGGTCTCCCTCAACTCGGGATCAGGGGGAGAGGAACATGGGGATAGGGAAACTGGGGAAACTGGGGAGTTTTGTGGCGGCTGCTTCTGCATTTTCTTTTCCTCTATTACAGCAGACCGAATTAAAATAAATAATGTTACAAATTTTTCAACCGAATTATCACCTCCATTAACTATCTCCGTTAATTTTGATCCAACTGCATTCCAGAATTCTACAGAATTTGCTTTGTCTGGGGTCGCATTTGGGAAATGCAGGAACAGCCATCTCACAAACCTCTTTACCCTCCCACGAGAAAACTTCTTATTCCCCCCCTCAAGGGTACCCACAACTTGGTAAAAGACTCTCTTTTGCTGTGCCGAAAGACGTGCTCCCATCTTGTCAGCCCTGGCACAGCAATCCCACCGCCCCCTGCAACCAAACAACAAATCAACGAAATAAAAACACGGGTCCGGACCGGGCTACACACACACACTCCCCCCCGAGGGAGTTTTCACACACTGGGCGCCCCCTCGTCCCACACACAGGGACCACTCACCCAAGTCCGGACGACTGTTGCAGGCGACGTCCACACCCCCCGAGGCGACCGTCTGCACGTCTGACGGCTGCCGCCTCGACCTCTGGGAGCGCAACTCGGCAAAAACGAGTCTACTACTACCAGAGCAGCTGCCGCTCACAGTCTCTGTGAAATCCACTGGAATTTGTAGATCCACCAACCTCTCCGGGGGTCTCCACGCCTCGCAATAGGCCCCACGTTGGGCGCCAGCTGTCGCTGCCCGCTCGGCCCTTCACGCCCCGGCTAGCTTGTGCCAAGCGTCGGCGGCAGGAGTGGGGAACCAGGTGAGCACTGTGTGGCTCGACCTGGAACCTCTAGAGCTCCTTTGGGCTCGGGCTCTATAGTATGCAGGGCGACATGAGGTGCAGTAAAGGGAGAGAGAGTGCTCAGAGTCCTCCAATTTCCCAGGAACAAGTTTATTCCAGCAGCTGCAGGGAGAAGGCGATGAGGGACAGGGCTGGGATCTCGAGGAGAAAGTCCGAGCCGAGACCCTGGGCACCTCTGTGCGCCAGGTTTTAAAGCCCGTGGGCGGCTCATACAACAACCAATGATATGGCAGCAGGGGAGGTATTGTGGGAAGGGGTTACAATACACAAATCCAATGGTAGGGACTTGGGGGAGGGAGGATAGCTATACAACCAATAGGGCATCAAGTAAGGGATGATGAGCAGGGAAGGAACCAGAACAAAAGGTGTGGTGTACATAGATTGATAGGGCTTGGGGGTAGGACCAAAGTGATGGATGGGGAACAATCTGGAAAGAGGGGAGAGGTTTACAATGACAGGCAACTGGGAACAAACCATATCGGGATAGTGGGGAGTAACTGGGGCAAACCAACTCTAAACTCAACGAAGGTGAACAAACATACTTAATGAAGGTAAACTAACAGGCAGCAACAATTTGTGGCCAATTTAAAATAAATGGCAGTATTTGGTTATTTCCTTTTGGCTGCTGTGAGTTTTGCAAGTAGTAACGTACTACCGTTTCCTACAGTCCATTTGTCTTTTCTTCCTAAGCACTCATCTCTCCTGTGCCAAAGAAAAGGAGAATTAAAAACAATTCATCTGTGTAAAGAGTTTGCAGGTGTTAACTTGGTGTTAGCAATACTTTATGCTATTACTGCTGAATCCACAGGTCTGCACTTTTAGCAAGATGTTTTACTGAGTTCTGTGGAATGTAACTGGTATGTAGATAACCTGTTTTTCACTAGAGAAGCTTTGAGCCAGTTCTGAATTTTTCTTTCAGTTAGTTCTGTATTTCTAACAACAGCAGGGCAGTATCAGCGTGACAAAATCTCAGGAATTTGAGGGGGTTTTCTTAATTTATTTCTAAAACTTACATATTAATCTTATTCACAATTCTTTCTACTTCCTTCTATTTTTCCTTGCCTGGTTTTGTACCACCACTTTATAAATGAACAAAGCATCCATCAAGGTGTTGAAGGGAGGTAGAATCCAAAGACACAGATTTGTTTGGGGCCAGAAGAGAAACCCAAATGGGGATTATGGAGCTTCTAGACATGCAGACACCTCTGGGTGCAACCACCTGAAAGCAGCACGTTGGATAAAGAACTGTAACCCTAAATCCTGGAGGCAGAAGGGCTAAAGGCCAAATCTATGGGATGTAGCCATGGCCAGTCCCCAGCCACGATGAGGAGCACTCTGATCCAAGGGCAAACAGCACAACTTCTTCCCATCCATGGGCACCCTCTGCAGCTTCCCCTCTTCTCACTGCCATCCCAAAGCTTCTCCTTTTGGGTGAGCCATCTCCCCTGTCCTCTGAGAGAGTTAATGGCTGGAATGTCAAAGGTTCAGCTGTGAAATCATGCTTAGAAGGCAAAGCTTTCTCTTTTACCCAGTGGAGAACGATGGTCAAAGTAGAGCAGCACCCCAAAGTGACATGCTGACCTGGAATCCCAATCTCCTTGCCTTACATTTTAATTTTCGCTTGTCTACCCCACAAGCAAGCTACTGAGCTCTGCAGAAGGGCAAATGGAACAAGAGGGGAAGGTTGTTACTATTTTGGGTGGCTTTTTGAATGAGTTGATGATAGCCAAGAATTGATTTCATCATGACTGGGGCAAAGTACTTGTTATGCATTCACAACTCCATTCACAACTCAGCCACCAGCTCCAGTTATCAGATTGTGAATTGTTCTAGCAGAAAGATCAAAAACTCTCAGAAATATTTTTATTTTGACACATTATTGGAGGGGAGGAATTTTTTCTTCACACTGTCACAGACTGGAAGCTTTTTCTTGAATGCCTTGGTTGCTAGTTTTAGATGTATTTCCCTTTTCCTTGCAGATAAGAGATGAGGACAGCGGCTACAACAAAAATCTGTTTTGCATTCCTAAGCATTATGAAGAGGATTTAGAAAGAGTCTTCATTCCTCACGGACTCATCCTGGACAGGTATGAGGGTAAACAGGAAAGAACAGGAACAGTGATGCCCATTTTTGTCCCTCCAAATGAAAAAAGCCTGAGGTCCTGCCCTGTGCAGCCCATGGGAAACGGGGAAACCCTGCAGCCCTAACACTTCTGTCCTAAAGTCTGGGATAAGAGGGGGTTTATGGAGAGGATTCCTCTGCAAGCCCAGTCAAGCTTCCATGTTCCATCAACTCTCTTGAAGCCCACCTATCCTGCAATATTTGTGTTTATGGGTTAAATCTGCTTATGCTGTGCAAATACCTAATTTATTTTCCTACGACTTGCTGTGCTCACAATTTGCTAGTTAGAAAAACCTAACAGCAAGATCAGAATTTTTACTTGAACATTGCTTAATATATACACAAACAGCTCTTATATACAGAACACTTTCCAGAATTGCCTTTTTTTTCCTTCTTTCTCCCAGGACAGAGCGTTTGGCTAGAGATATCATGCAAGACATGGGAAGTCATCACATTGTTGCACTCTGTGTCCTTAAAGGAGGCTATAAATTCTTTGCTGATTTGCTGGACCATATAAAAGCACTGAATCAAAATGGTGATAAATCTGTGCCCGTTACCGTGGATTTTGTCAGAATAAAAAGCTACTGTGTGAGTGACTTTCTTTTCTTTGGAAAATTGACTCTCTCCATAGACTGGCATTCTAAATACTGGTGGTTTGTGTGAGAACCCCCCAAAAATGGAGTTTATGTGTACATTCTCTTCAAATTACATACTAAAAAGGAACTGATTTACTGATCTGCCCCAAAGGGTGGATATTATATATTCACTGGGATAAACATAGCAGAACACCCAACATGACAGAGCCAGGGGCAGATCTCCAACTCCTTCCTCTTGCAAGAAGCAAGAGCAGCTCACCTTTCAAACAAATCCAGGACAACACTTTGGGGCATGCTTTATGTGACTTCCATCTCTTCTTTCTCCTTCTAGAATGAGTCACCTGCAGAAAAAATCAGTTTTATTGGTGAGGAGCTGTCTACACTAAGTGGGAAGGTATGAATTGGCATCTTCAGCTTTTAAAGGAAAACAACTGTTCTTGTGTGTTTTCCAGGAAATCCATCTTTATTGAAGATTTTGATACTGCATACTTCCTGCCTCTTAACACTGATTTAAAATGCTGGGCTTTGAAGCAGTGAATAATTCCCACTGATCTCAGTGGAAACTTGGAGTGATCAGCAATGAGTGCTCCCAAAGGTCCTATTCCCCATTTTATCCCAGAACCCCCAGAAATGAACCACACTCACCTGACTCATTCAGTGCCTCTGGAGTACTGGTGCTGTACACAGAGCAATATAGAGACCTGACACAGGTGCCTTTAGCACCATATTTAAGCTTTCAGAAATACTTACAAAATGACTCTTCAGTAAGCACCAAAGTCAAGTCAGTAGTTCAAGTGACAATCTCCTTTGAAAATCAAGGCAAATTCCTTGTAACTGAGGGTTTTAGTGTGCTTTTCTTGGCTGTTTGGTTTGCTGAAAATTGCCACTTAAGTATTTTTTTTTCTTTCCCTTCCTTCCCTATGTTATCTCTTCCAGAATGTGTTAGTAGTAGAGGTAAGTAATGACTGAAGGAGGGGTGGAATGACACAGATTCTTTTCTCCCTTCTTTTCAAATGAATACATATTAGATATAAAATAATAATTAGTGAAGTTACTGGGATGCCAGGTTGGTATGTTCTAATTTAATCCACTGACAGTCTGATTTTCCTTTCAAACTTGAAGGATAATTTATTTTTTTTATCACGTTCAGGACATTATTGAGACTGGTAGAACAATGAAAGCACTGCTTTCAAAACTAAAAGACAAGAAACCAAGGATGGTAAAAGTTGTAAGGTACAAGGATATAGCTGCTAACTAACATATTCAAATCATTTGGGTGAATAGTCATTGTATGCTGCCAAGTGCTTGTTTGGCTTGAAGTTTGGGGGGGAGAAAGCAAATGCAGGAAGCAATCCTTACCCAGCTGCTGGAAAATTAAGTGTTTCTTAAACTGGGAAATTTCCCTGTGCACTACCATCTTCACTGCTCAAATTAATAAAGGAAGGTTTTATGGCTCTTTCTATGGTGTCCATAAAGTCTGATGGATTCCCTGTTTCTTACTTTATGGCTGAAGGAAATTGATGTCCTTCCGTAAGTTTTCTAACGTCGCCTTCAGTTGCCTCAATGCTGGAATGACAACACTCAGAATATCCCTTACTATCCTCAACTCTAGAAGTTTCCAGAATCTAAGAGTCTGTCAGCACTTGGAAGATGACTTCAAGCAGCATTCTAGATCTGCTTGTAGTAGGTCTCTAAAAGGAAATTTTGTGGAATATCCCTGTGTCTGTCAAGTAATCACAATGCTTTATAAAAACAGTTGCTTTATGCACCAGTTATTCAGACAGGCCTTCTAGGGACTGTCCAGGAGGTTCTCAGTTTCTTCTGAAGGGCACAGGCAAACCAAGACTAGATAAGATTTTGCAGAAGAAATGTCCTTTTCTCCCTCCCTCCCTCCCCACTAAAATCATTCCCAGCCACTTGGACATGCTTCCCCCTCTGTGCTGTTCCAGTGTCCTGAGGCATTGCTCCATGGAAGGGCAATGACCTGAGACCCAGGATTGGAGGGAACTGAATACAAACTAGAGCCACTTGGACATAAAGAATGAACCTAGATCAGAGCCTTTGCTTCTCCCTCCACGACAAGGCTGAACACTACTGCTTTCTGTGAAATAATCTCACTGCCTTAATTTAATGGCATGATTTTAGAAGCTTATGGGGAGGTGTGGCAGAAGGGAAGTCTACAGCTTAGACATATTTTAAAAACCAACCTTCTCTGCTCTGCCTTACAGCCTGCTCGTCAAAAGGACATGTCAGAGTCCAGGTTACAGACCAGACTGTAAGTACCATGTTTTTCTAGTATTTTCCAAAACACAGTCTTACCATTTCCCTTCAGGCAGCACATCTGACAACTGCACAGAAGTTTCATGAAGGCCAAGAGAAATGGGGAGAAACTACATAAAAACTTGTGAACTGATGTCCAGCTATGGCATCCTGAGGCCTCATGACCACCTTCTGTTTTTCCCCTGGCTGGCCTCAGTGCAGGTTTAGCTATTTGATACACAAATTTAACTATTTAGATAGCAGAAATGAATCAAACCTTAACTGTGTGTTGCTTTGCTTTGGCCCTGGAGGACATTTGTTTTGACTCTGCATTATTAAACTTGCCTTGTTTCCAAACTGAAAAGTCCTACTGAATCACGGTTCATCTACTTTCACTCAAGTAAAATCTCATTCCTTGTCTCTTCTCCCAGGACTAACTCATAACCAGGTGTTAAACAATTATTTTGTTAATAAACAGAATTCTCTTAACAACCTTAATTATATTACTGACTGATGGGAATGGTTTAGATTCTAACCTCTGTCATCAATTTATAGCTCAGATTCTTAAGGAAGCACCCTGAAAGAGATGATGCCTTTTACTCTTAGCTCAAGTGTGTGTTGAATACAAACTCTGCATTTAAAAGCTGCTTACACCACTGAAGGATAAAAAGAACTGTATTTTCTTACAGATACAGGCTTTGAAATCCCAGATCAATTTGTGGTTGGATATGCTCTTGACTACAATGAATACTTCAGAGATCTAAATGTAAGTACATGCACATTCCTCCACTGCCAAGTATCAGGTACCCAGCAAGAAGATTTGCTTCTACTCAGAGCTTCTCAACAATTACAAAACCTTCAACTCCAGCTAGAAACTTCCAATAAAGGAGCAAAACCATTTTTAAGGTGCCGAGTTGGTAATGCAGTGAAGGTGCATGAGAAATGTTTGTGCTTCACCTTTTTATAATTCTACTCCACAAGTCTCACGGCTCAGCCGTGCTGCAGAACATTCTGGGCCCCCAGGATGGTGAGCAGCACACAATCTGTGACCCCATCTGAAAATAACTTGTCATTTGACTTTGATTGGATATTTGTCTGACTTAGTTCAACCCTATGTTGCTCTTCAGTCACCAGGTCTTCAAAGCAGCCCTGCAGGGACTCTGTGTGAAGGTTTTCCATACACTTAGGGATAACATGTCTTACATCTTACATGTCTGTAAGAACTCTTCCCTTATTCCATTACAGCTTCTTCAGGCTGCTCAGAGTAGTGGCCTTGGAAACATCATAAACTGATAGGGTTGATCATTTTTCCCTCCTTTGTTTTCAAAAGTACTTCCTTAATTCTGTTTAACTGGGAAAGTTTTTTACTTCAAAGCCTTTTTCCTAAGACAAACCAGTCCTGCTGAAGACACAAACAGTCTGTGCCATTGCTCAGCAGCATTAAGGAGCATGCAGTAATTTAAGAAACCTAAGTTCTTTCAAATATATCAACCTATATATTGCAAATAAACTTGCAAAGAATACTAAGAGCTGGAGTTTACTGCAAGTAGGAAACTTCCAACTATTAGGGTTGTAGTGTGTTTTGAGTGCAGTGCTGGGAATACAGCTGCAAATCAGTCTTACACTTCATTGGAAGATAGAGATGGATAAATATTGTACTTTTTATTTTTTCTTGTAGCACATCTGTATTTTGAAAGAGAAGGCCAAAGAGAAATACAGGATGTGATAATCTCAGTCTTCTGGAGCACTGATTTCTGGCTGCTGCTGAGGTGATCTAAAGCATGCCATCAGGAAATGACTTTTGCTACTTGCGTGTCCCTGAGCAGCAGGAGAAGCTCCCCGTTAGTGCCAGGAGCTGCAGCTCGCTCATTGCCACGTGTAGGCAGCGCTGAACACGAGCTCTGCAGACGCTGGGATTTTTCCTGCTGGAAGCAGCAGCAGCAGCAGCAGCAGCAGCAGGAGCTGGGTGCGGGGCTCTGGCGATAGCGAGAAACGTGCCCGGCACGTTCCGGGCCCCGCAGCGGATTCCTTCGGCTCGTGGCGGGGCCCGAGGGAGCTCCGAGGGCGGAACAGGCCTCGAGCGGAGGCCGAGATGGAAGCCAGGGGCACGGGCAGGGCTCGGGGTTGCCGGGGAACCGCGGCCGCAGCGGCCGCGGCGCTGCTGCTCCAGGCTCAGTTGCGTGGAGACCGCGATCCTCGGTGGGTGTGCGCAG
Organism: Cyanistes caeruleus; assembly: GCF_971803275.1. Lineage (NCBI taxonomy): Eukaryota > Metazoa > Chordata > Aves > Passeriformes > Paridae > Cyanistes > Cyanistes caeruleus. Next base: position 61,093 of record NW_028255959.1, read on the forward strand.
CCTGGGCACGGGCACACGGCTCCCCTGGGCCACTCGCCAGGGGAATTGTTCACAGGGAATGGGGCTGTGCGGGGCACTTCGTGCTGCATTGCTCTCACAGGGAGTCCCGAGTTCGCGGGGCTTTGCTTTCTGCCAGGGACTCCCGAATTCGCGGGGCTTTGGTCTCTGGGAGGGAGTGCCGAATTTTGTTTGAAGTCAGAGATGGACTAAAGTTGTACTTTTTGGTTTTGTCACATCTGTGCCCCGAATTGTGTTGTGGATGTTCGGATCTGGTGTGTTACTTTGCATCCCCTGCACTCATCTGGTGCAAGGCCTCAGGCAGGGCTCTGGGGGCGCGCTGGAGGCCTTGGATGGGTTGTGACACCCCCTCAGCTGCTCCTCATGGCAATGTCCCCTGCATGTGGCCTTCTTGTGGGGGGAGGTTTTAGAGCTGAGCCGCTTTGTGGGAGGGAGGATGGGTGTGCACTGCCTCTTACCAGAGCCTATGCCACACGGCCAAAATTTCCTCCTTGCCCCTCTGTTGAGGGGAGGTTTGTGTGCAAACCTGGCCTCAGCAGATGAGTCTGTGCCTGCGACTTCCCCAGCCTGAAGCCACACAGAGCTGATTCTCAGGACAGCTGCTGCCTTTGGCTTTGGTGTGGATACATTTTTCTCCCTCAGTGTTGTTGACTTCTCCCCAGACCTGAGATCATAGGACAATAGTGTCACCTCTAGTTTGTCTCAAGTTCCTGAGAGGTGGCTTAACTCACAGTCCAAAGTTCCAGTCAGCAGGCATTTCCAGGGAAGGCTGGGCTTTGGTGGTCACAGCTTCTTTATACAAATTTGTCACAATGGGCAAAAAATGCTTTATAACAAGATTTAAGCCATTAGCCATAACATTCCAGTCTCTCACACGTCTTGTGAGGAGCAGCTGAGAGAGCAAGGGGTGTTTAGCCTAAAGAAGAGGAAGTCCATTCTAGCTATTTTAAAATAATATTAATATTTAAATTATTATTATTAATAATAATAATAATAATAATAATAATAGTAGTAGTAGTAGTAGTAGTATATTGAATCTAATAATATTAAAGCTACAGCTTTTACAGTCTGCTCTAACTATTATTAATGTTATTCAGATTTTTAGCTCCAGGTTTCAGTGTGATTCATTTTGGAATTGCACAACATAGCCATATAGTTCAACTAGAGGCCTAACAATCCTAGCTACTCACACCAAACAAGCACTTGGCTACTTTTAAGTAATATAAATTTTTTAGCATCAGTGTATCTCTTGAGTCTGCCGTGAATTGGATTCTGGATTTTCAGAGTTCCATTCTTGCTCCTTGCAGTTTTCTTGAGGCATTGTTGATCTTCTGCGACTTCCTGCTTTCAAAATGCCTTCTGGATTCCCAGAAAAGACAACGACACCTCCTCGGCTTTTGCTCAGGGAAAGACTGAAGTCTTTTAGTGTAAGTAGCCTCTGGGGCTGTGTTAAGGCTGGAAATGCCCCTGGTGTCCCTCCTCTCCGTGCCCCTCCTGTTGTCCAGCAGCACTGTGAGGCTGCAGAGCCCTCCCCAGCTCTCTGTGCCGTGCTCCTGTTGCTGGGGGCTGTCCTGGTGCACTTGGGAACAGCGTGTGTTGCTCCAGGGACACTCCAGTGTCTTCCCTGGCTGTGCCAGCGGGGCCAAGTGAAACCAATGTCCAGCTGGAGCCCTGAGCATGCGCTTCTCTCCCTGCCCTTGTCACAGCAATTCCTTCTGCCAGGCTGGGCACTCACTGTGCTGCTCTCACAAAGCTGCCCTTGAGCACCTGGGCAGCTCCAACTCTGCCCAAAGCCTTGAGAGACACGGCTGGTCCCAGCAGCAGAGGTTCCAGAGCAGCTGTTCTCTCTCATCTCCTGCGTGGGGCACAGATCCAGCCCTGCAGACAGCACTGGAGTCAGGGCCACAAAGGTCCCTTGGCTGTCTGGAGCTCGCTTGACTGAAGATGCCCTGCTGCTGAGGCTCTGTCCAGGAGATCCCTGTGTTTTCTTCTGTGGAGGGCTGTGGGAGCCCAGACAGAGCAAGCAAATGCTAATTAACAGAGAGAACTAAAACCTGGACACTTTCCTGTGCCCCTCACTCTTGGTACCACTTTGCTTTCTTGCATCTCCTGGACTCACCCAGCAGCGCTATCTCCTCGCTGTGAGCTTTGAGTGTCGTGCAGGGATGGAGTTAGGGAGTTCTGACAGCTCCTCCCCACTCTCTGAAAAGATCACTGCCTCAATCCAGTGAACCTAAAGAGGAAACAAATGCCCAAAGAGCAGAAATCCCCAAACATGTCCCATCAAATCATGGAGAAGCTGAGGGACACCGCCATGTGTTTGGAGTATGTCTATTCTGCTCTGTTATTAATTTACTGATGCTAAGTATCTCAACAAGTAACTTAGGGAGCTTCCAGGACTGTCCTAGATGATGTGATCACCAATTAGTCACCAGTGCCACTTGTTCAAGAAAAGCCTTTCTGAACAAGCACATCTCTGATGCTTTTGCTGGGTTTTTTTTTGCCTTTCAGCTGCTTCCCTCTAGATTCTCGAGAGAGAAGTTCAACAAGAATGAGGCCAGTGCTGGGGAGAGTAGTCTGCCCAGAATTGGCCCATTTCTACACACGAGTGAGACTGGTCAGAAGGTAGCCTTTTCCTGCTCTTTTCCTTTCTGTCTGATGCAAGGTTTGAGGAGGGTGTGTGCTTGTGACAGGCTCGCCTCCAGCAAAATCCCTCAGTGTCCAGGTGCTGTTGTCATTGCAAACTGCTGGTAGTGGTGGACTTGGAGTCCTGGTCTGCACCAAGCCAACACAAATAACTTCTGCTGAAACTGCTGGGGTTTGCTGGAGTGGAGCTGCCATTGCTAAAACAGTGGGGGGAAGGGTGGGGACACAAAGGCACAAATTTGCCATTTGCCATTCTCCTGCCGAAATAGCCACCTCTTGCTTTGCTGTGGTCACCATCAAATGCTTGGGGTCATAGGATTCCATCCACAGTGGCAGTGCTGGCCTCTGAAGGCCAAGGAGCTGCAGGAATGACTGCAGATTTAACAAAACTAACTGCATGAATGCTTTGGGTTGGAACAATGTGTTGGGAGCCTGAGAGATTCTGCAGGCTGCCAGGTGTACAGGGGACTTGCCCTGGGCAGGGGGAATGGATGTGCTTTCTCTGGATCAGTGCCTACTTAGAGGTGTGTTTAAAGCTGCTTTTCCTGCAGGACTGGCTGGGTACATTGCACAGTCCAGATGTGGTAGGTGGCCGAGGTGGGTGCTGCGCAGGAAATTGGCAGCAAGAGACAGTAACAAAGTGGTGAAGGATTGCCCTGGAGAGGGAGGTCAGGGACAGCTCAGAGAAGGGCACAACCAAGGGCCAGTGTGCTGCAGCCACTCCCTTCAGCAGTGCAGTCCCACAGGAGAGCTGCTGGTGTGTCTGGAGTGGCAGCAGTGTGGCTGGAGAAGGCAGACAACAGGGGAGAGTTTTCTCAAAGCAATGTCTCTGCTCCAGAAGCATTTGCTGCTGTTGTGTCATTTCAGACATGCCTCTAGAATGGTATCAAATAAGACAGCAATAATAGAGATATACAAGAAAGCACCCATTTAAAGCTCATGGGAAAAGGAGATACTAACTCTACTCTTACCCAAGTTACTGAGAAAAGAACTGACCCTTATCCTCATTCAGCATTCACCTCATTTGTCTTTTTCCTAATTTCTGTGTTATTGTATTTTTGCCTTTACCTCTGTTAGAAACACACTAACTTTTAAATACAATTAAAGGGGACAAAGTTGTGGAAGCAAAAGAAAACTGTTCATTAGTGACAATTCAGCTGAGCTGGGTGTGTGTCTCCCTCCCTGAGAGCTGAGCACACACACACCCTTCACAAAAATGGCTTTTTTTATACCCTTTATACCCTTTTATATAGCTTCTTTTATACCCTTTATACCCTTTTATATGGCTTCTTTTATACCCTGCCCTGTGTGGCCCAGCAGCTCTTGAGCAGCTCAGAGCAGAGGTGGCTGAGCTACTGTTTCCCCAGTGTGGCCTGGGCAGACGTGCTCTCCCAGAGTCTGTACTTCACTGGGGATCAGAGGAAGAGTCTCCCTCATGAACATTCCTCCCAGCAGCTGAACCTCTCCCTGCTCTCTCTTGTCTCTCCAGTTGTTGCCAGTTCTCCCGAAACAGAGCTCGTTTCGTGTTTCCCCACCAGAGGTGGTGTTTCAGAACTTCGTGGCTCATGAAGTCTCTGAAATGGAACTGTCTCTCACAAATGAGAGCAAGGTGAGTGCTGGGGCCTGGAGCTTTAACACTGTGCTGGAAGAGGAGAGGGGTGTCATTCCCATGGTGTGCAGCAAAGCAAGTTCCCTGCTGCAGCACATCCAGAAGAAAATGTCTCAGCACCTTTGTTCTGCAGGATGCTGGAAATCTTGCTGTGCTGGGAATTCTCCCCTGAGTTTGCCTATGCATTGATGGTATCTATCCCCAAGGATTTGCTTTCTCTTGAAAGCTCTGGATTGATAGGAATGTTGAGGGCTGTACAGTTCCAACCTGCTTTCATGCTTTGCCTTGGGTCTATACCACATGCTGTGTCTCCCTGGTTAATCTTGGTAGGAATCCTGGTAGGAATCTCTGCCTCTCTCAGCCTGTTTGGCTCCCTTTGTGTAGCTCACAGTCAAAGCTCATGGGCTGAGTCTTCTCCACTTTATGCTGGAATCACTTAGCACTGATGGCATTGTTACTGCAGGAAATGTGTTCTGAAACAGCCCTGGAGTCAGACTGATGCAGCAGAAGCAGTGAGAGGCCTTTAGGTGCCACTTCAGGCTCCTGCTAAGCTTCATCCAGCTCTGCTCAGGTTTTCCAAAAGCAACGTGGTGCTCTGCTTTCCCTTTGGAGAACCACAGCACATCCAAAGTCATGTGCTCCTGGAGGATTTCACCTTCACTTGAGGCAATTGTGATTATTTTGCAGTTTCCCAAGAGAGTTGAGAGGGGAAAAAGTTGAAAAATGTCAGCAGTTGTGTTCCACTGTAAAGAGGAAAATTGAAACCATTTGAATTTCAGTCAGGGAAACATTTTCTCAAGTGAGGCTTGTGCCGAGAGTGGACTGGTGGGAAGAGCCAGGAGGGAGTCAAAATCATCTGGTTTAGACTTTTTGAGAGCATTTGGGTGCTCAGGGGTTGATATCTATGTGCTAGAAAATGCACATTTGCTGTGTCTGTGTATCCCAGAGGGCAGAACCTGGCCTGCTGGCTGCAGGCAGGAATGCCCAGCAGCCCAGCTCACCTGCACAGGCAGCAAGAGCCCCTGGGGAGCCAAGATTGCTTTAATGCTGCAATGTGAGTCAACACTGGTCATGTTTGTCCAGGCAGAAAATGCCTTTGAAGCCCACAGTCAATAGGCACAGCCTGTCTGTATTTCCATCACTTTTGGCAAAGTGATTGCTGTCCTGGTTTTATGATTCTTCCTTGCTGCTGTAGTTGCTCATTTAAATTCTCTTTTGCCATCTCCATGATTTAGGGATTTTCTTGCTGTGTTCCTTCTTTGCCTTTTCAGGTTTGCTTTTATTCCCAGGGAGGCCACAGTGTTTGGTCTCCTCTCTTGCTGGTCTGCCTGCCTGACTGTATCCCCAGACCTGCCCTAGAAAACCTGATCTGCTAGAAGGGAATTCCTTCCTTCCCCCAGGATAATGTGCTGCTTTGCTTTCAGGTAGCACATCCCCTGTCTGGAACACCACTGCATGGCTGTGTGCAGGCAGCAGCCAGCAGGTTTTTTGGCCTTGTTGAATGTGCAGATGACTTGGTGCAGGTGCTCTGTCTCCATCCTGCTGGTACTGACCTGCTGGGCCCTTCCTTCCCACGGGGCACTGCCCTAGTGCCCCTGGCCAAAATGAGCCAGACAGAAGGGATTCAAGTTGTCCCTTGTGAATGATGTGCCTGTACCTGCACAGCTGAAAGTGCTTTGGGAAAGGGATCAAGGAAGGATGTCACCAGGGCACGGACAGGTCTCCTCTCAGCCTGTTTGCACAAGTGGCACAATCATTGTTTCATGTCTTCCCTGCAGTGTGTTCAGCTGGTGCAGGTCTCCATGCAGAGCTCGCCTTATTTCAGGCTGGTGTGCCCCAACGACGCGTACCGTGCTGTGCCACGAGGTGCGACTGCCCGTGTGCGCATTCAGTTCACCCCCAACGAGAGCAAGGTGAGACTGAGCCAAAACACACCATTATCTCCAGAGCCATGGTTTTCCACCTGCTGAAAGAGCTGCTGTAGGGCAGGTACAACCTGTAGGCAGAGCTGTGAGCCCAGAGCCTGTGGCAGTGACACTGCTGTGGCTCTGTCTTCATGCCTGTCACTGGGGCTGCTCTGTCCACTGGCCCCCATTCCGTGCCAAACGTGCTTTGCTGGGGAGATTTGAGCAGCAGTGCCAAGGCCCTGGAGCTCTGTTCTCAGTGCTGGGATCTGGAGGTTTGTTCATACAGAAGGGTTTAGGACATGGCAGGGAAGGGAGGAAGGGAAACAAACAACATCCAACAGCATCCTGCTACCTCTTAGCACTGTTCTTCTCCTGACTTGCTTGGAGAGGCAAAGTTAGAGGGGAGTTGTGAGCCAACTCATGTTTCTACACTAGACCAGAGGTGCAGGACCTTTTTGGGTGCAGCTGTTTTCTCACCTTCCTTTCCTTTTGCTGCTTAGAGTCAGTTTAACACTTGGTCCTATTCTCAAACAGCAGGAATACAGGAACCTAAAGAGGAATGGCCTGTGTTCCCTAGCTCCATGTTCTTTAGAAGGGACTTGGAAATTATTTAACATCATTAAACTTTAGGGTAAAAGTTGTGGCCTAGGGCAGTTCTCTGTATGACCCTAATGACATGAGAGCTTAATGCCACTGAGATAGGTTTTGCAAAGTGAACTGGTGCCTTTAGTAATAATAATATTATTGGTAGAACTTAGTGTTCATTTTGGGGTGGAATAGAATAGAATAGAATAGAATAGAATAGAATAGAATAGAATAGAATAGAATAGAATAGATGCCCTTGAAGGGTTCTAGGCCATTGTTTTCTTCTGCCATGGGAATGGCACTAAATGCCCCATGCTGAGCTAGTTTCTTTTCCTGCAGGATTATTCCCATGAGCTGGTCTGCATCACTAAAACAGAAAGGATAGTTGTGCCAATTCGGGCCATTGCTGCCCGAGCTATCCTGACCATCCCAGACCAGCTGAACTTCTCGGAGTGTCCGGTCAAGAGCAGCACCAAGAAGACTCTGCTGCTTCGCAACACTGGCAACCTGGAGGCTCATTACTACATCAGCACCCAGAGGTGAGGCAGCTCCTCTGTCCTTGTGCAAAACACCTTTGGGTGATAATAGGCTTGGCAAAGAGCAACAAAAGGAAGCTGAGCATCAGGGCTGCACTGCAGCTCTGTCTGGAAGTGAGCAGGATGGATGGCATCTGCTCTTGCTTTCAGTGCTCCTAGCAGGATGCAGCCTTTGAGCTTTCTCTGTCCCACATTTCTTGGAGGGTGCTGGAACATGTGAGGAGCTGCCTTGCACCCTCCTGAGCACCAGCAGCTTCTGAAATGGTTACCAGAGTCAGCCAAATAGCCCCATTCTCTGGGAGGCCACAGGCACGTGGCTGCCCAGTGCTCCTCTCATGAGCTGCCCTGCTAATGGTGCTTCATTTAGCTGGGCTTGGATCCTTCAGATTGTAAATGGCATCCTCCCTTTGGGTCTTGTTTCCATGTCTCTGTATTGCTCTCATCTGCATTTACACTCTTCCAGAGTTTTGACTGCTCCTTTTCTTAGAGCAGCTTTCATTGAAATGCTGATAAAATGTGCCCTTTATAGGCTAAATCGGGATATTAAATAAAATAATAAAATATTATTTTATAATTATAAAAATAAACCAAAGAGCCACGCTGCAAATTCAACAGTAATTATTTCTTGGTCTTCAAGGAAAAGTTCCTTCTCCCTGTCTGATTCCTAGGCTGTAATCTCACAGGACAGGTAGTGGCCTAACATTTGCATCTCTGGAGATGAGGTTGATAGGCAGCAGGACAAGAGAAATTCGTGAGGCAGTCAGTGTCAAGTTGTGCATGCAGACAGCTCTTAATGCTCTCAGTGGTTTCACAAACCATTCTCTGATGGGATTGCTGGCAGTGGGATCCTTGGGTCTCATTGCAGAGAGCTGGATGCAGAGTATGGGGCAGATGAGGTCATTTTATCCCACGGGATCTCCTGAGGTCTGTATCCCCTCAGAAGTGGGTCAGCAGCTGTTTCTGATCCTGTTTTGTCTCTTTTCTGTTGCCTGAGGTTTCTGTGCTCCCTGCTTGCCCAAGGGAGCCGAAGTGACCTGCGCTGCAGAAGGAATATCATCCCCAGATGTCCCCTGAGTCCTGATCTCTCTCTTTGTGTTGCAGTCCTTTCTCCGTGGTTCCGGCCATGGGAGCTCTGGGTGCTGGTGACAGCGTGCAGGTGACAGTGGGATTTCACCCGCTGACCACTGGTGCCCATTTTGGGTCCATGGTGGTGTGCTACAACACAGGTGAGTGCTGGGCACTGCACGGGGCACAGGACACTTCTCCAGCACCACTCCCTGTTGTGCCAGCCACCTCAATTCCCTCTAGGTGTACCTCCCCTGTTCCAGCTCAACCCCAAAGAAAACTCAGAACCAGTTGGTGCTTAGGGGGCTGATAAAGTGCATCCCCTCTAACAGGACTAAGATTTTTGGGCTCCTGTTTTGCTGAGAGTTACTGAGTGGAGGAAGGAGGAGCCCTGATTCTCCACTGCCATGTGGCTATGCCTGGCTGAAGTTTTGTTTTATTCTGGCCAGTGCTGTGTGTGAGGTGTGAGGTCTCCATCAGACTCTCTCCAATGCAGTGTATTTCTTGCACACCTCTGTCCCATAGGCTGCTGCTCCACTGGCTTGTCATAGACCCTTGTACTGTGTTGCCCTCTACACATATATATAGTTTCTGTCCAATAACATTTTCAAATCCTCAAGTACTTTTTGGTGACAAATCAAGACAATTTTTTCCTTGTCCCCATTTCCCAGGCCATTCATGCTGTTGCACACCTCTCACATCTATCTCCCATTTGATTTCTTGACTGAGGAATCCCATTCAGGCTTCATGTGGAAGCTGCTCTGTACTTACTGATCTTTCCTTGGTCCCTTTTTTATTCAATTTGAAATGCTCCAGTTTGGTTTTTGAGATCAGAACAATATCAAATATTTCAAGACTGATGTGGCTGTGTGTTTGGACAGGGAGCTGCTGCTGCTGATGATTTTCATGGTGTTCATTTTGTAGTGGTTTGTCATATTGCAGAGCCAGGCTGGTTGTGTTTCCTCACCTGGGTCCCCTCCTGCTGTGGGCTTCACCTCACTTGTTCCTCTGGGCCTCCTTTTTCTGCTCACATGCCCCCAGGTGGATTTGCTTGTCAGCAGCAAGGGATCCAAGGGATCAGGAGAGACAGGAATCTCATGGGATGCCCAGGGGAAACCCCAGGCAAGTCAGGACTGAACAGGGCTCCTCAGCATCACCTGAAGGACTTGGATGCAGAAATCCTGGTGATCTGAGTGGGTCACCTGAGCACACCTGACAAACCTCACTGTACCTTGGGGCCAAATCTCCACAAACACACTCCAAAATGAGCTGTTTTAGGAGGTGCCCAGGACACCCTCACGCTGCACACACACAGCTGTCAGGACGTTATAAATGTGCTGACCCCTAGAACTGCAAATAGAGCTAAAAGCTCTATTTTCTTTCTATTTCTTCTGTCACCTGTGGTTTGCTCTGTTCCTTGGGCTTTCATCAGCAACTGAGCTGAGCAAAGGCTCCCCTTTGCTTTGTTCCAGGTGAAGAAAGGATCCACACAAACCTTCAGGGAGAAGCTGTAGATGTCAGCATCGGGTTGAGGACGTATTCCGTGGAGCTGAAGAAGACTTTCATCACCACGTCAAGCCACACAGCAATGTTCATCGAGAACAGGAGTAACATCAGAGCCCAGTTCCAGTGGAAGACTTTTCCTAGTGAGGAAGATGAGAATGAAGAGAAGAGGAGGTTGGTTTGAAAGATGCATTTCAGTGAGATCCATGGGCCAAGACTAAAACTAACGTACGGCCTCAGGAGGGTGTTGGTGCTTTGGAATGGCTCAGGCCAAGTAAAGCATCCCTGGCATTAGGGGGTGTGTCCCTGGGCTTCAGGAGCTCAGCACTTGACATTCCAGTTCCATTTATACCCCAGCCAGGGATGGCATTTTGGGAAGGAAAGGTTGATGGCAATGACTGGATTTCCTCAAGTTCTAACGGGGCAGCAGCAGCAATGGCTTTTGGTCATTTGTAAACCATTGCTGGAGGGGAAAAAAAGGGAAGAAAGCAAAAAGAAAATAAAAGGCAAGCACCTCACAACCAGCCAAAAGACACAACCCACTACAGAAGGAGGGTGGGTGGCTGCATCCTTTCTGCTCAGCCTGCTTGTGCAAACTGCCCTGCCAGAACTGCCCTGCCAAAACTGCCCTGGAAAGCCCCTGCTTGCTGTGGGCCAGGTCATTTGCACTCCTCAGAGCCATTTTAAGCTGCCTGCAAAGGACCAGGAGATGAACACTGGCCCACTTGAATGGCTGGCAAGAGGGTCCTTTAGTGCCCTGGGCTTCTTGGTTTTCCACTGTTCTCTATCTGCTTACACGATGTCTGACTTTCATACAAGCTCTGTGTGTTAAAAGAAAACCCTGTGACCTTCTCTGGCTGCTTCCCTGGGCTGTTTATTTCCATTTTTCCCACTTGCCTGCCTCAGCCTGGACCCCAGGTGATCCACTTTCCCCTCAGAAGCAACAAGGTTTCCCCAAAGGAAACTTCAGCCTGGTTTTGGTTTTATGGGTTTTTTTCCAAAAGCATCTGTTTTCACACCATTTTTATGACAGTCCTAGACTGTCACCATGACATTTCATTCTTCCTTATTTCCAGTCCTAGGGATGGTTTTAGCTCCAAGGCCACTGTCCTGCTGTCAGAGAAGCTTTTGAGGTCTTGGAGCAGAGAAGACTTTTTTTTATGAGAGGAGATAGTGTAGGATCCTTTTCCTCTCAGGACTACTACAGGATTCTACTACCATGCACTGGGATGGGACCCATAAAGCTCTGGATCACAAAAAGGTCTCTCCAGGAGTTTGCTGCCCCCCTCCTGCACAACCAAGTCCCTTCCCTTCTCAGAGCCTCTGTTTTCATGCATATAAAACCTTGAATGTCATTGAAGGGATGCAGTGCCTGAATTCATCCTTTTCCTTTGGAAGTGCTCTGGGATGCTCTTGAGAAAGGCAGAGCAGGGAACAGGGCAGGTCCCAAAGAGAAGAAACCAAGAGTGATGCTGGTAACACAGAGCTGTGACCCAGCTTCATCTCCCCTTCCCAGGGAAGTCCTGCTCCATGATCTTTATCTCCTCCCCTGAGCATCTCAGTGGTAGGAAAAGCCAGTTGAGGTGGCTGCTGGATTGTCCCTCAGTTTTGGCAGAGGCTTTGAGGCTGGAGGTTCTCTTAAGGGATGCTGGCTTTCCAAACCTCTCCTGTGTTTGCAAGTGTGCAGTAAAACTACCTGTTGTACCAGTGAACAAGTTATGCTCTGATCCACTTGGGACTGCCATGGCTTGGGGTCAGCCCTTGCTGGGAGCTGCTGCTGCTCCTCCCCAGGTGCTTTGCTCTCCTGCACTTCCACTTCTCTCTGCAAATCTCGGGCTCATTGAACCATCTGCTGGCTTTGTCTGTCCCTGTGGCTGCAGGCAGTGTTACTTGCTGCGATCACCGAGAGAGGCCTGCGTGGACAACACGACGGGAGAGAGAAGAAGAGCGAAGAAGAAGGGTTCCTGTGAAGATCGCCGCGCCATCCTGAAGAGCAGCGTCCGGGAGAAGATGATGATGGTGAAAGAAGACCCCATGCTATTCTCCAATGATGCTTTTTCCCTTGAGCCACTGGTAAGTGATAGCTGAGAGCCTCACTTTCTTCCTCTAACTCTAACACTCTAACTCCCTAACTCTCTAACTCTAACTCTTCCTTTTCCCCTTCCCCTTCTTCCTCCTCCTCTTCTGTTTATGCAAGTGAACCCCCACGTTCTCCCATCAACCAGAGCCCTGATTCTGAGGATTGGCATTGTGAGAGATGATGAATGCCTGGTGTCTGCACAGTGCAAAATCCCTTCTCATCTTGGAGTAAACCCCAGAATAATCCCAACCCCTGCTTTCTTTCCAAACAGGTTAAACTAATATTTTTATTTCCAGGGAAGGGGATCATGTTCTCTTCTTGCCAAGTGCACCAGTGCAGAGGCAGTTACATACTGCAGCTGACAGCAGCATGATGTGACCAACAGCTTGTGTCAGAGCAGTGGGAATGTTGTGGAGAGTGGGAGCTGATCAGCTGAGCATTGAGAGCTTCCAGTGGTGTATTGAGCTGGGTTTGGAGCGTTTCCTTGGGCTCCTTGTGTTGTTCACTCATCACTGATGCTCTAAATAAAGGCTTGCAGGACTGTGGTTGTACACAAGAAATGGGAAGTTTGAAGAGAAATGTTTTGCTGTCTCTTTCTGTTTCAGGAGGGAGAGATCGGGCCAAATAGTTCAGTCCAAATCAAGGTGACCTTTAAACCCCTAAAGGCCCGAGAGTATCGGAGTGTGGCTTACTGCAACATCTCAGGTACAGCTCCTTTCCCCTGCTTCTCTCAGGCCTACTGAAGCCATGGTGCAAGCCAGAGCCCACTGGGCTCCCCTGGAACTGCTGGGAAGAGTCCCTGGGCAGCAGGGCAGTGCTGGCACATGCCACTGCCCCTGCAGCTTCCAGGGAGTCTCCTGTGCAAGGCCAGGGTCAGAATCCTGGGTCTGGGTTACTGATCCCAGAACAACCCAGGCACTGCAGGGAGATGTTTTCATGGCACGGCTTTGCCAGCATTTCCTCAAAGGCCAGAGCAGAACAGCTTGAGAGAACAAGCACTAAGCCCCTCTAGACCAGTGACCTCCAGGATGGGTCCATTTGGCATGGATCCATCATCAGGCAGCAGGAGCTGAGTTAGAAATGTGCTCCCTGAGCCTGGATCACCTCCCACTGCCCACACACCACCAGACCAGAGGTGGCTGAGCCCCACTGAGCCCAGGGTCTTTGTAGAGGGACCAGCCTTGGCCAGCACCTGCTTCTCTCCCTGTGTGGGAATTGGCACCTTGCAGCTCCCAGTCTGTGGAGATAGAACACAATGCTGAGTGCCAGAAGTTGAGGGCTTGGGCAACAAAGTCTTGTGCTACTGGGCCAGGTAGTTTGGCAATTGCTGCCCAGCAGTCTGCCAGGTACAATTGCCAAACTCTTGATGAGCTTGTGCCTTCACTGAATGGATTTCAAAGCTCCTCTAGGTGCATGGGAAGGAAACCATAGAATCATGGTGTGTTAGGGATGGAATGGACCTTAAAGATGATGTAGTCCCAAGAGCCCTGCCCTGGGCAGGGACACCTCCCACTAGAGCAGGTAGCTCCAAGCCCCAAGCAGCCTGGCTTTGAACACTTTCAGGGCTGGAACCTCCACAACTCCCCTGGGGAGCCTGCTCCAGTGTCTCACCAGCCTCACAGTAAAACATTTCTTCCTAATACCTCACCTAAATTTCCTTTCTTTCCATTGATACCCATTACTCCTTGGGCTGTCACTTCAGGACATGAGAGATGTTTAAAACTCAGCAAACTGGTGGCTAAAATTGGAAACCAGCCCAAGGAATGGGTTAGAAATTGGAAGTCAGCCCCAAGGGAAATGTCCTGAGGGAAGAGAAGGGTCCAAATCTTCTCTTGCAATATCAGGAGCTGGTTTTATCCAGCTCAGAGTCAGGGGCCAGCGTTCAGGCAGGCTGGAAAATAGAGTGTAACAGTGGGAATTATTGTACTGAAATGAGCATCTCTCCCCAGGCCGTGGGAGCAGGCTGCCCCTGCACCTCCGAGGGGAAGGCCAAGGACCCGTGGTTGAATTCAGCCGTCAAATGCTGAAACTTGGGAACATTTTTGTCAACACCTCCCACGTCTATGAGGTGAGCAGCAGGGGTTGGGATGGATCTTGATGGCTCCTGAGGCAGCAGCAAGCCTGGTGGACCTGTGGAATTCCTGACAACACGGGCAGTTGTGAGCAGGGAATATTGGACGTACTGGGCAGATCTGGTGGGGTCAGAAAGGTGTGTCTGCTGTTCATGAAGCCCCAGTCCCTTGGCAATGCCAATTTTTGGCAGCCTTCCTTGGGGGTCAGCTCAGAAGCTTCCTGAAAAACAACCCCTTGGCATATGAAACCCAGACTGGGTCAAAAAGCTGCACGTTCAGAGGCTTTTGTGGCAGCCCCAGACACAAGGCACCTTTGCACTGGACTGTTCAGAAGCAGCTGGAACAAACTGGCTGTGTTGAGCTTCAGTACCCTGCAAACAATTCTCAGTGGAGTGTCTCCTGCTTATTCCTGGGAGTCACAGGAAAGCCATCCAGCCTCCTGGCTCAGTGCTGGCCCTTGCAAAGGGCTTGGGATTCTTTCCTTTGCTGACCACTCCCTCACCACACTCCAGCCTTGCTGCATCCCTGACTCTAGAAAGACAAAAGTGTTCCTGGGAATAAAGCTAAGGATCTTTCTACCTCTTTGCCTCTCCCTCAAAATAGTGTCAAGTTTGCAAAAAAAATAGAGAGCAACTGAAAGAGGGAGAAAATAAGGCACTGCATCATGCCAGACTCTTTCAAAAGCTTGGCTGTGGAAAGGAAAAACACCCTGGGTTTTTTTACCAAAAGATGGTGCTGTCTCTGTATTTGGTGGTGATGCCTCGTTATCAATGTGTTGTTGTCATGATTTGGGAAAAGGTGAATGAGTAGATGGAACTGTTGGAGCTGTGCTAAGTGGGGCAGTGGCAGCTCTCTGGTGATTGACTACGCAGCTGCCCCACGTTGCTCTCAGGGCCAGCTCTGAATGAGCTTGGTGATGCTGGCCAGAGCTGGAGTGCTCTGTGTCCATGGGAGAAGCCCAGGGTGACTCTGGTTATGTGCAATTACTGCTGCTTTGCATGAAAACCCAAAGGCAGAACTTGTCCTGTTGTATTTTTGGACTTCTGCCTTTCAGCAGCACAAAGCATCTTCTGCCTTTTCTGGGTGGGAATTGCATCATTAGAAAATAACTGACAAGAAGGGAAGATTGCACATGAATTTCCCTTTTGCTTTCTTGCTGCTGCAGGTGAAACTGATGAACCGAGGAGCTATAGATGCTCCCTTCACCTACATCCCTTCAGCCACAACCGTGGGCCGCTGCTTCAAGTTTGCCCCCGAGGAGGGCGTCATTGCAGCAGGTGGGATCCAGACGATTCACATCTCCTTCAATGCCACCGTCCTGGGGAGCTTTGAGGAACAATTCCAGTTCCGTGTGGCTGCATCTCCTACGCCTGTGATCCTGACAGTCTGGTAAGGACTCTGGGAGCTTGCTGGGCACATCTGTAGCTGTCTCTGGGACATCCCCCACCTCCCTCATTTTGGGGTCGAGCAGAGGAAAAAGGAGTTTCCTGAGCTCTTCATCTCTGCTCTGATCCTGGCACTGCCCCAGTGTAGGGTGCCCGGGGGCTGGAATGACTCCTCCCTGCAGGGATCTCCCTCTGCCTTGGGCCATGGCAGGCAGTGGGATGGATCAGCTTTGGGCAGTAGCTGCTCTGGGCTGTCCCAGCTCAACACCCAGCAAAGCTCCCAGGGCTTTGGAGATGGGGCAGCCTGGGTGATTCTGCAGCAGCAGCAGTGTTTTTAAAAACTTCTGCTCATAATCCATCCCAAATGGGCAGCAGCAGCCTCACCTCACCTCTCATGGCCATGCTGTGGGGGACAAGCTGTGCTCCCAACTCCTGTGCAGAGAGTGCTCCAGTCCCTCCTTTCCACAGCCAGGAAAGGGCTGGGAGACAGGGAACTGTGCAGCAGGAATGTGCCAAGGACATGGGCATCATCCCATGGGCTGGTGCCACTGCAAGAGATAATCCTGGCCCAGCAAAGGGAGAAGGGGTGATAACAGGGGAGGCAGAGCTCAGTCCTCAGTTCCACAGCAGCACGAGGGATTGTCCCTGCCAGCCTGAGCCATGTGCTGGTAGGATAATGTCCTGCAAGCAGGAAAGCTGATGCTGGCTGCTCTGGAGCTTTGCAGCTAGGCTGCTGCTGTTGGGAGGCACTGGATCAAGGCAATAAAGAAATGAATGCACCCTGCACTTGATTATACCAATGAGATAAGGGAGATGGATCAAAAAAGAATAAGAAAATTAGGACTTAGCAAGAGGAAAGTGGTGAGTAGGTCTGCCTGCAGTGGAGAAACAATTATGCTGGCTTTGTTTTTGGAGGAAAAGTGCTGCTCTGTTATTTTGGAAATCAAGAGGGAACCTTTCACCATCAATTGATTCTCCTCTGTCTCCCCCCAATCTGCTCCTGGGACATTATTGCATAAGCAGCTTTCTCCTTGGGCAAGGGCAGGTGTCTCTTGTAGAGATGTGTAGAGCAGAGCCAGTGGCAGTCCTGGGAACACAAGAGAAGGCACAGTTCACTGGTCCTTGATTTTTAACCAAAAAGCAGAGTGGGCATGGATTGGTGTCACCCACAAAATAAACTCGTGAGTGTTGTGCAGCTTCAAGTGCTGATTTCAGTGGATGTTGGTGACTTTTGGAGCCTGTCTGCTGAGTTCAAGGACAGGTGAGGTGGCGTGGTAGATTCAGGACACCCGTGTTTGGTTGTTGAAGCCATTGCCCTTGGCTGTGCCGGCTGCTGCACTGGTGCCAGGCTGGTCCTTTCCTCTAGGATTCATCTGCCCACTGTGCAGAACTGTTGCTGCTCTTTTCAGAGGATGCTTGGGGCTCCCCTGGCTTCATGTCTCTAAAGTCTGTCAGTAATGATTGTGTGGCTCAAAATCTGCTGAGAAAGCTCCTCCATGGGAACACCAGTTGGAGCTAAGAAGCAGCAAGGCAGGGAGCCCGTGGCTGGAAAGGCTGGTTACAGAAGTTTGTGGGGACTTTTATGTCCATCACATTACAGATGGGGAAACTGAGGCAATGGAGCCATGTGTGGGTGTGTGTTCAGGGTCCTTCATGGCACCACCAGCAACTGGGGGCTTTTCCTGCCTGCCCTGTGCCCAAATCCCCACCAGTGGCTGTTGGCTGCCGGCCACTTGGCTTTAGCTGCCTCCTGCCCACACGGACACTGTGCTGAGCACATGGTGCTGTGTTGATTTGAAGCCCACGGTGCCCCTGACCCCAGGCTTTATGTCCCCGAGCCAGGGCTGCCACACGCTTTGTGACTCCCTTTAACCGAGGCATTTCCTCCTGCTCTGTGCTCGTCATCGCAGGGGGTGTGTCACTGGGCCGGCTTTACACTTCGACCTCCACGAGCTCCACTTCGGTGACATCTCCTTCGGTGAGTGTTCCCTGGGCTTGGGCACAGCGTGAGGGATCTGTGCGTTCCACAATGAACCACTTGAACATAAAAACATCCATCACTCGTCTTCTGCCACAGCAGCCTCTTCAGGCTGGGAACTCCAGGGCTGCTGGTGCCTCAGGTAGCATTTTGCCCTTGTCAGATCAAATAGAACCAAGGAATAGAAGCTCTGGGCTGTGCCTGCAGTTGTTTTTTCCCCCCATCTGTGTTCAAATGACTCTTGGTGAGCAGGCCTGGGAGAAGTCTCCTCCCCACAGAGCTGGCCAGCCAAGCCAGATGTCCAGTGCAGAGCAGTGGTGGCCGGTGGCCGGGCTCTGCAGGACATCCCCACCATGTGTGGCTGGAGCTCTGGCTTTCCAGGATGGAAAGCAAATCTCAGAGCTCAAGTGGGGTAAACCCTTGCAGGCAGCAATCACAGGGAGCAGCAGGGCTGTGATGGCCCCCTTTGTTGGGTGAGGTGGGACATGGTTCCTAATCACTGCTCTCGAAGCAAGGCTCAGGTTTGCCTCCAGTGGAATGTGCTCTGAGCTGTCACCTGCTCAGTCTGTTTGGCCCAAACCAGGAGATGCCTTAAGGATGCTGCAGAGAGAAACTGCATTAGGGTGCTTTGCATCACCTTCTAGCTCCAGATTCCATTAATTCCTCACGTAGCTTCTCGGTGAGCTGTAGTTCACATAGTAAAGAGCTAAACTGCAGTCACCCTTTCATCCTACCAGGCTGTTCACACCAGGAGTCATGACACAGTTGGTGCCTAAATGGATATTTGTGTCCTTTTCCCAGGTTTTCCCCGCACCATGACCTGTCGCCTCACTAACACCTCCCCGCTGGCCGTGACATTCAAGCTCCGCATGTCGGACGATGGCACGCAGCCTGCTGTCAGCAGCTTGGATCAAATCTGCAAGGAAGGTGACCCATCCTGGAGGAAGGGAATTCATTTTTATGTGGAGCCAAGGGAGTTTACAATGAATCCCAGCCAAGGGACCATCCTCCCCCAGGGACACCAGGATATCGAGGTATGGGAAGAGTCCAGCCACACACGCTTCAGCCCCAGGGCTAAAGCTTCACTGGAGTGTGCGAGGGCTTTAGCTCTGATGCCAGCTTTGAGGATCATGTGAGTGAGAGATCTGCACTGGCCTGAGGCCTCTGTTAGCTGGGTTACTCAGGATGTAACTGAAGCAGCACTGTTTTGTTCCCAAAATCATACGCTGAGATCACAAACCGTATGGTAAAGTACTGGAGCCATCCTTGTGTTTTTGAGAGCAGTTTCTTTGATTGCAAGTGGGCAGAGGAAGGATGAGGACAGAATGAGAGGTGTCATTGTAGAAAGCAGTTTGCTTTTCTTCTTGGTCTCATGTCTCCTCTCCTGGGGAGCAGAATGATTTGTGTTCATTGCAGGGATCTCCAGTGGAGACAAAAAGCTCTGCAGCCATGAACTGCCTAGCACCTGCTGGGCCACATTTGCCCTCAGCTTCCTGCTGTAAAGCTGAACTCATTCTGTCCAAGTCAGCAGATTTCATCTGCATTTGTGTCATTGTAGTCAGATGAAAAATTGGCCCCTTAATTTGGGTACAGTGGTGTGTAGAGCTTTAGCCTAATGTTTGAATTTAGCTGACCTATGCCATGATAGCAAGGTGTGTTTAACAAATCTGGTATTGCCAGAAGGCTTTTGTTACTCTCAGAGACTGTGCTCTACACATGGATCAGCAGAGTAATTAAGGCAAAATCCTCCCTTTCCTTCCCATGAAACAAGAACTGGAGAATACCACGTGTGGGTAATGAGCTTTTATAAGGAAGAATTTACTGCTCTTCTCTTCCACCAGGTGACCCTGTGCTCCAACACGGTGATGGAATACTACCGGAAAATGCTGGTGGACCTGGTGGGCCTGGAGGGTGTTGGCAAGGAAGTGGCATCAGTGATCATCACAGCCAGGTACCAGCACTTCCCTGGCCTCTCCCAGCACACTGCCTGGCACAGGGTTTGCTGGCTGCAGCTCCCAAGGGAAGTGTTGTTTAATGTTCTCATGTTGTGACCAGCTGGACACGAGAACAGCAGTGCTTGGAAAGCAGCCTGTGGTGAAAAGCAGCCCTGCTCACAGCCCAGCACAGTCCTGGGCCTTTTTCTAGAGGGACCAGGAATGAAATCATTTATTGGCCTGGTTTTTGGTGCTTGAGCTGGAACAAATTTCCCGAGGACCTGCTCTCCTTCTTCCTGCAAGAGATGGAGCTGTGCTGGGTTGAGACCCCCCTGCTTTGGTTTGGGACACACCAAGCAGCCTGCTGAGAGTCAGGGTCTGGTTCTGTTCATGAGGGCACGTGACAGTGGGGAAGTGGCTCACAGCCAGAGTGGTGAGGGCAAGATCTTACGAGGGGAAAAGAGCCCTTGATGTGGCAAGTCAGCTCTAGTTTTTCTCCTTTCCTCTGCTTCCCATTTTGAGCTTGAATGTTTTCAGACTTAAACCAAAAGTTGCTCTTGCTGCAGCAGAATTCCATCCTGCCAGTTTAATGTCGAGAGGGATGCAGTTCCCTGGTGCTGCTCCCTCTCGCAGGCAGAGCCATGCAGTCAGTGCCTGGGCTGCAGTTTTGTCAAGCAAGTGCAAATGGGGACAGTCAGTGCATGGAGCTGTGGAGTGAAGGACCGAGGGAGCTGTAGGAACTGGGAGGGGGTGATCACCCACTCTGTAGGGCAGGTGGTGTCCCATGCCCTCCAAAGCTGGGGCAAACAGCTGAGTTTTCAGGCAGGGCAACAGCCCCGTGGGAGAGAAGGGAGTCATTTTTACTGAGACACCGGAGTCGTGTGTTCCTTGAGCCTTAGTGAGCACTGATCCGTGTTGGGAATGCTCCCCCAGAGCTCATGGATCACCGGGACTGTTACAGGAGTCCTTGCAAGCCTTCTGGGCTAAAGGAGAGGCTGAGGCAGCTGTGGGACAAAGTAAGTGCTCTGCCTGGGGCACTTGGCAGCCTCTGGCTGCTGCCTCTCAGGGTTTGCCCCTCCTTGACAAGCCGTGTTGGAGTGGGAAGGCTTTGAAGGCAATTTCTCACTGCAGGGCTGTTAAATGTCTGTTTGACAGTGACAAATGGGTTATCTTTGGGGGTAAATGTTCTCTGTTCTCTCAGTATCTCTGATTCCCTTGGGGTCATCTCTTTGCCCAGATGTCTGGTTCCTGAGCTGCAAGTGTACCCCCAAATCATGCACTGCAATAAGTGCCACCTGAAGGAGCCATACGAGAAGAAGTTCATCATCACCAATAAAACTCACCTTCCTGGCTGCTACGGGCTCATTCCCCAGGTTTGTCATTGCATCCACCTCCTCCTCTCAAATATTGCTGAGGAGATTATTAGGGGAAAAAAGGGTTTGGATAAGACCTTGCTGTTTTCTGTTCAGCCTTAAAAATCTGCTGAGAGCAGGATCCTACCTGAATGTAAACTTTAGGAGGCAGTTTAACCTCCTGAGGAAACAGTTTATGTTCTAGTCTTCAGGGTGTTCTCTGGTGGGAGATCTTAGAGGGTTGTGAAAAGCTGCTGCAGCCACAGACACCAACAGCTGTGCTGGCAGCCTCCTTGCAGGACCCCCTGAGAATGCTAAGCCTGCAATTCTTGCATCTTCTTTGGGCCTTTTACCTTTGTCCTGGGGATTTTGAAAAACGTGTGTGAGTTGCTGTGGCGGTGGATGTTAAGGAGTTTCAAGCTGAATTTGGAGGTCCCTCTGAAGCTGCATTTGATTGTGTCCCTTCTAGAAACGCAAGGAGGACTCTCCTGTGTTGTACTCCAGCCCCAAACCCTGTGGCATTGTCCAGCCTCGCAGCACTGCAGAGATTCCGGTTACAATCCAAGTGCAAACATTGGGCGATCATCGCACCAATGTTCTGATCGGCGTGTTTGGGGATGAAAGAAACCCACTGGTGAGTGCAAGGGGAGATGTGTGCCTTTGTGCAGCTCCTCCTGGCAGGGTGCAGAGTGTGCAGGGATTCTTCTGGGAAAAACAGGCACAGGCTGCTGTGGAGAAGGACAGAAGGGACTGGTGCCATAAAGAGCTTATGCCTTATAGGTGGTAATCTCAGTGTCTGACTCTGAATGTAGTTCCTAAGCTGGAATTGAGGATAATTTTAGTTAAATTAATCTTTAAAATGCTAGTAACTTTGGAAATACCTGTTTTCAAATGTCATCTCTTTAAGCACAAAAGAGGATGTCAGAAGACTTCTGGGAAGGTTGAGCTTTGTGGAAAAGAAAGGAAAGCTGGCATTTGAAGAGTAGTTGCAAGGATTTAAACTTACATTAAAACGCATGGAAGTGATGATGGCAAATTCCCTGGATGGCACCAAGTATCTGACCCTGGGCCATTGTGACACTGCATGTAAATCAGTCAGCAGGAAGGACAGGCAGTGCAGGCTGTGCCAGGGAGCCTGAAGTTTGACACAACAGTTGCTTTCAACTGTCAGGCTGCTTACCTTAAGCAGGAGGGTTTCTCCTCACCAGAATAACCAATTGTTTACCTGTCAGCCTGGTCTTAACTAGACATTTCTTGCAAAGCTTTTACCTTGGGCCAATCATTTGTATTTTGACAGTTTCTCTTACCTTAATCCTTTTTAATTTGGAGGTGAATATGTAACTTTAATTTTTTTTCCCCAAAAGCCCAGCATTTCAGCTGGAGAGGGGTTAAATAATAAATAATAAATAATAAATAACTTGAGTAGAGTTGAGCTGTTTAAGCTTTTTTAGGTTTCCCTGTTGTGGTTTGTTTTGGCTTTTATAAAAATCTTTCTTTCCTGCTTCTTCCTGGAACAGAGAGCAGAATTCCTGAGCTCTGGAGAGCTGGCAGAAATCTATGGAACTCCAAAGAAGATAGACTTTGGCATGATCCCAGTGCTACAGCCGAGCTCACAAACTCTTACCCTCTTCAACACAGGTCTCGTCCCTGTAGACTTCAGGATCAAGATTGTAAGTACCTGTGGGGCTGTTTTCCAGGGAATTGACTGGTCAGTAGCAGCCAGGACTTTTTATGACTGGTTTTGATATGCAAGATTTCCATCTGGCCCATCTGGTGTGAGAGGTGGCAGGATACTCCAATATTCCATCGGAGCGAGGCAAGAGGATCCTGGCTCTGGAGTGGTTTTAGCTGGGGCCCTCGGTGAAATCAGGTGCAGAGATGTTGGAGCAGAAACAAGTCTGGATTGTGGTGACAGGTCCTCCCTTCACTTTCTGGAAGGTCTTCAGATGTGCGTGTGACATTTTTGGAGCTCTGAGATCAGAGAAACCTGTGTTCCTTTGCTCCCCAGAGAGCCTGGATTTCCCTATGGTTTCCCTGTCCCAGCTGCATTTGCTTTGTGCCCAAGTGCTGTTTGTAGTGGAGAGCAGGGTGTGAGCTCTGTCCTCAGACTGCAATTGTCACAGCTCCTGTGGCTCAAGCCAGTTGGGCTGTGCACACGAAGATGTGTGGGGGTTGTGCACCCCCCCAGCCTGTGATCTTTGTGCTGTTGAAGAGCATCTTTGGGGAGCAGCTGCAGAGAAAGGCTGTTTTCATATGTGGAGGTTGCACAGGGCAGAAGGAGCTGGGGCTGCTCCCCTGGCAGGGAGAGCAGGGCTGGCACAGCCAGGAAGGGCTTGTAGGCTGGGGCTGGGGCTGGCTGGGTTGTCTGCTGGAGGGGGAGATCTGGGAGGGGCTTGAGGTTTGTTTTTCTTCATGCTGGATGTGCTGAACTTGTGGAGCTGCTTCAAACCTGATCCTATGGCCTTGTTTGTGTTTGTGGCTAAAGCATCAGGCCATGTGGGAGAGTCCAGCCACAGCCTCGTGGGCCAAGGAGGAGGGCTGTGAAGTTGAACTTGCTGCTTTTCCAGCTCTTTGGGGGATAAATGCCACCTTCAAGTGAGGGGTTTTTCCAGGACAGCTTTCTCTAACTCCACAATGAAATTCTGCTTTCAGCCTTTGCAGGGAGCAGTGCATCTTGGCTGGGTGGGCCTGGCATGGAAATGATGGGTTTCACGTGCTCCTAGCAGGGCTGGGCCTGCAGAGCTGTGTCTGTACAGCTGTGCTGGTGCCAGACCTCTCCTCCCTGCTCTGAGCAGCTTCCAGCTCTCTTGCCCAATCCATGGAGTCCATGAGAAAGCAGATGACAAGAGTTCTTGGGAAGAGTGGGCCATGTGCACAGAGCACACATCATCCAGTTTCCTTTCTGCTTCTTGCTTTTCTGCTCTGCTGTAACCATTTTGAGGTGGCTTTTCCAAAGCAGAGGGCACTGGGGCACCTCTCTACAGCTGATGGTCAGTGGGAAGTGAGGGCTTCAGTCCTTCAGGGGATCTTGAGAAGCACTGATGGCCCCTTGGGCAAGAATAGTTTGGTGTTGGGGTTGCAACTGGTATTGCAGTGATATTCTTCAGGATCTCAGCAGTGTCCTCCAGCTATGTGGTTTCTGGAGTGGGATTTGAGCAGTCCTGGCTTCCTCTGGCCTTGAGCCTTTGTGAGAAGGCAGGAGAGAGAGAAAGCAGCTTTCCCTGGCACACACTCCAGAGCAAGAGTGGGGAAGGAACACTCTCCTGAGGATAAACATCCCTTGGGTTGGGCAGAGCTGGGGTCATTAGGTGAGTCTGTTAAAGGAGAGGAAAATACAGGTTGTATGAGCTCTGCTGTTGCCTGAGACTGCAGCTCAAATTTAGGGAAATGAAGCCTTTATGATTTTTATCCTCCCCTCTTTAGTCTGTCCTTTTCTTATATCCCACAAGAGATCACGGTGCATGGTTTCCATCCTAAATGCATCTTCTGCTTGTCTTACAGGCTGATAAACCCCAGTGCTTTGTTCTTGAAACCCAAGAAGGAGTGATCCCCGCTAGGGGTGAGGTTCCTGTGACTGTCACAGCCATCCTGGATGACACTGGGCATTTTGCTGACTCCATCCAGCTCTTCATCGAGAACAGCTTTTGCTTCAGCTTCTTACTGAGGGCTATGGGCACTGGCACCACAATTGTCACAGACAAACCACTGGCCCCAGAGCTCAACTTGGGATACCAATTCAGGTAGGAGATCTCCCCACTCCCACCTCTCCTCCTGGCTCAACAAGGAGCAGTTTTGCTGTAGTCCTTCAGGCAAGATCTTCTTCAGTGTTCCAATCCCTGAGTCCTTCCCTGAAGGCAGAGATTCCTTCAGAAACGTGTGGTGGCCAGTTGAGAGTTGTTAGATACCCTCAAAAGCCACTGGAAGGGAAACCAGTTGCTAAATGGCCACTGAATTGTCTTTAGTTGTAATACATTTATGTCCTCACTTGATCAAGCAGTGGTGTCACAGCTGCCCCAGAACAAAAGGTTCCCAAAAGGGCGCCCGGGTGAGGCGGTCCCTCCGTGGGGCTGAGGGACCAAGGGCAGATGGCCTCACAGCCTTCCCTTCTGAAATGGCACTTCCCAGGCAAGCAGGGCCTGGGAACAGAGAGACAGGAGGGCACCAACCCCCCCAGGAAGGCAGGAGCCCCCAGAGCAGTTCCAGGGCCAGATGGAAACTGCTGCTTTGTGTGGGGCCCGCAGTGCCACTGCCGCTTCCTCCTGCTGTTCCTGGGCCCTGCTGCTGCCCTGCTGTGCCCAGGGCCTCGATGGCTTTTTTGCTGCCAGCAGAGTTTGCAAAGTTCACTTCAAAACAGTTTCTAATTGCAAAATGAAGTTCTACAAATGGCTCTCAGTGCAAAACCAAAGCTGCTACCAAGGAGAGGGCCCTGCTGCCCTGGTTTCCTCTCCTGGAGCAGGCAGACGATTTTTACCAGCTTGCTGGGATCGTGCAGAAGCTGCCTCTGAGCTGGCTTTTAGAAATGCCTGCAATCATACCCCACACACAAGGTCCTCAAGGGCAGCATCTCAAAGATTCACGGACAGTGTGGGGCACCGAGCAATGCAAAATACAGTAACAGTACGAAATCAGCCCAGAACAAACATTTTGGAGGAAAACATCAGGTCCTGTTAGTCTCACCTTGAAAATGCTAC
Organism: Cyanistes caeruleus; assembly: GCF_971803275.1. Classification (NCBI taxonomy): domain Eukaryota; kingdom Metazoa; phylum Chordata; class Aves; order Passeriformes; family Paridae; genus Cyanistes; species Cyanistes caeruleus. The sequence continues at coordinate 86,454 of NW_028255959.1, forward strand.
ATTAGCATTATAAGCAGATTTCTCTTTGCAATAATGACACCAGAAGGGCAGCTTGTCAGACAGTTTCTGGCCCACATTAAGAGCTGGAAATGAAGACAGTCCCCAAGTTATGAACACCTCAGATTGCTCATCAGGAGCAATCTGATGAGCAGGGAAACAGCTGCTCCCACACCATTTTCCATCCTGGCTTCTCTTGTAGCCACCTTCCCAGTACTCATCAGTTCCAAGTAACAAACAGGGGCCACCATTTCCATCGGCTCTTCTGGAGCGTGGAATGCTACAGGCCAGCCAAGAGGAAGGGCCAGAGCGTCTCAGCCCTCAGCAGCCCCAAGGCCGAAGATGATTTCGAGAGCCGCAGTCGTACGAGCGCCGTGTTCGGGCTGGAGCCAGGCTCCTGGCACCTGCAGCCAGGCCAGTCTGTGGCCATGGTGCTGCGAGGCTTCTCCCACATGCCACAGGTGAGGTCCCCACCAAGGGCTGAGCCTGGGGAGCCCTCACATCCCCTCCCCTGGCCTTGTTCCACAGTGCCTTGACATTTGCCTGGGGAAATGAGCAAGGCCCTTCAAGAAACTGCTTTAAGGCCGCACGTTTCTGTGGCAGCACCAGTTGCTTTCCTTGCTGGCCACCATCAGAGCAGCCAAGGCTTTATTGGGATTCCACAGCTACCAAAACCCAGTGCTGATCCCAAAGCAGGGCTGGAAGGAAATAATGCTCTTTTGGGGCAAACGGTGTTGCACGCTGAGTCAGCAAAGAAGGGCAGACAAATAAGTTACACTTAGACTAGGAGCACAAAAAGAAAGGGAATTCAACAAGTGCCAATGGTTTATCTGGGGTAAGCACAGATAAAACAAAAGCCATGTGAAGGGAGGGGAGTTCTCACAAGTGCCTTTTGTGGGCATTGGGGTGCAGTGTTACAGACAACTGAGTGCAGAATAAATCAGCTGCATCACGGCAAGAAAAGGAGGCAGTGCCCACTGTAACTGTGTGGCAGGAATAGGGGCTGTGCTGGGTGCTGAGCCAGTGCAGGGCATTTGCTGGTGCCCTGCCACCCTCCACTGGTGACAAGTGACTCTTGCATGCAGGAGGTGAGGGATTACATGAGGTGTGAAGCTGTCGTTGGCACAAGCGTGGTGACAAAGAAGATCATAGAAACCATCATTAGCTGCAAGTTCATAGATCCCTCTATAGAAGTATCAGCCAGAAAATTCTCTTTCCGGGTGGAGAAGGTAAGTCTCTGGATTGCATCCTGGCATTTAGCAGCATGGCTGAGGGGGGTGTGTCCTTGTGTTAAAGCCCCTCTTTGCTCTGCCTGAGGCACTTGGTCAAGTGAGTGAAGATGCTTTTAGAGATGAGACTGGTATTTAACTGCCCCAAAGCAAAACTGCAGTTACAGCTGCACTGCTGTGGGGATCATGGCCACTTGCAGAGAAATGCCAGTTTCTCTGCACACTGTAAAGGGAGGTTTTTAAGGATCCTCCAAGGCACGATGATGTCTGTACACTGAAGCTGTAGGCAAGCTGGGGGGAAGAATGGAAATTTCTGTGAATTCCTCAGGCTAACGAGGAAAAACCCATCATCTCCTGTGTCTCTGCCTTCTCTGCTGTTGGCATGGATGCTTTAGGGTATAGCTATAAGGTATAGCTCTGTGCATTTCCCTAGGCCTCACCTGCTTCAAAAGACCCCCAGACATCCTGCAGTGATGATAACACTGAGGCAGAGCAGGTGCCCTTTAGTCTCTGGATCCCAGTTCCAGCATCATCTTTCCCTCTCCTGCAAGTTGTCTGAAAAAGAGAGTATGTTTCATGATTTGGTTTCTGTACTTTCAGGCCTCTCGTTTGGCTCCCAGGCTTCCACTGAAGTACAGAATCCCTGGAACAGGCAGTTCAGATGTAATTAGAAGCCTTTCAGCTCTCCCTGATTCTGCCTGGGTTCTGCTCAATGCCACACACACCAACTGATTGATTGCATACTATGGCACAGCACCTGTTTGATATCAGTACATCCAGAAGCAGTTTCCCAAACTCTCTGGTTTCTCTAAAGCATGCAGGAAGCCCAGCACAATGCACAGACAGGAAGGAAGAGCCTAGGCTGATCACAGCTTTGAGACCACACACACCTTGTCCCTGTAGCAGGAGCTGGAGGACACTTGTTGCAGACTGACTGCTTTTTTGAGGCTGCTAGAGCCAATAAGGTTGTAAGAAATGACAGCATGTGAGTGAAGATGTTCCAGTGCTGTTCTGCCCAATAGAGAGACAAAACTGGACACAAATGGTCTGGATTCACTTTCTGCTTTAGGTCTTGTTCAAGCAGCCACCTCCTCTCCTATTCCCTCATCTGTACATGGGAGTGGTGCCCTGTCCCCAGAGGATGCTGTGGTTTCTAAACATGACAAGCATCTGCTATAAAGAAACATCTCCTGGGAAAGTAGAAACAAATAGAAAGGATCAATAGCATGTGTGCACTTCTGGGGCTGAAAAATGTGAGATGCAACAGAAGCAGGAGGAGGTCTCTGGCTACTTGAGGCTGTTTTTCCTTGTTTCCATAGAAACCCAGTGATGTCCTAACTCTGCAGTACCAGCCTTTGGCTTTAACAAACACCTGCTCCCTGCCGCTCGACCTCGTGCTGGACGTGGAGCAGCCGTTCCTGGTGTGTGATGAGGACCAGCAGCCCCTCCCAGATGGCCAGGTGAGCAGCCCTGGACTCCTCCAGTGGGGCTGGAAGAGGAGGGATGTGCTGGTGCCTTTCTCTTGGGAGGTCCTTGAGTCAACAAGTTTATTGTGTAGCATCAGCAGTGGGCTGGCCTGAGCTGCATCAGCAGAGCTGCTGAAGGAATCAAAAGATTACCTGAATTGAGAAGTTCCATCCTGGCTTTAAGGCACAAGGAGGAGGGAGCAGGCAATTTGGTCTGGGCAAGCCATGCAGTAAAGGTGTCTCCTGGAAAGCATCCCAGCTCTCCAGCAGCCATCCCCTTGTATTGCTGCTGAGCACAGAAACGTGAGCCTGAGGGAATCCTGGACTGGACTGTGGTGCCTGCAGTCACACCCTTGCTATAAAGAAGTGAATGATGAACTGAGAAGCCCATGCTGGGGCCACACTTGGAGCATTTACTGTTTCATGCTGTCAGACCTTGGCATGTCATTAATTACTGTCCATCTCCTTGCAGCCTGTGAGAGTGGGTGTAGAGGAGACCTGCCATGTCTACATCGCATTTGACCCAGCTTACAAACTGGAGCTTCACAGCTGGAAAGAACAGAAGATTCTGAAGATAGACATGGTTAGGGACCATCCTTATGTGGAGTATATCGAGCTTTGGGGAGAAGTCCACTTCCCAAATCTCCGAATCCAGCCCAGCAGCCTGGAGTTTGGCTGCATCGTGGCTGGCACGGAAGCAGTGCGCTCTCTGAGGATGAGCAACTGCAGCCCCCTTCCTGTGGAGTACCACTGGGCATTGCAGGCAGACAGCCAGGTGCACAAGTTCAGGTATGTGCACCTTTGCCCTCTCCTCTTCTTCCTGCTGTCCTGTTTGTGCTTTGCAAAGAACAGAGCTGTTTGTCTAGGATCTGACAGACTGCTCTGACTTCTCCTTGTGCAAATAACACTGACCAGCTGTGCTCAGGCTGCATGCTCAGGGAATAGGTTTTCCACCAATTTGGTGCTGTGTAGCCCCCACAGTGGTTTCCCTTGGGATGGAAAGCTGGGGCCAAAGCTGCTTTCTCAGAGCTCTGTGGCCTGAGGCGATGTCCACCTTGATGAAGGGCTCCTAATCCCAGCTCCCACAGTGCTGCTGGAGGCCCTTTTGGGGGTGCCCTTTTGGCCCCTCTGCTTTGGGATGGGTCCTCTGTGCAGGAGCTGCTCTCTGCTCCTTGCCTTCCTCCCTTGCCTTGTGCTGGAGGATGCCCAGAAAGTCCCAACAGCAGAGAAAGAGCTACTCAGCACCTGGGCTGATGCAGAACATCTCGTTACCTTTCCTTCTTTTCTGAGACAACTCCTTTAGTGCCAGGGTGATTTCTTTCCCAAGGCTCAACTCTTGGTGGACACCTTGGATTCTTCACTCCCTTTTTTGGTGACACTTGTTACTCATTCTGACTTTTCCCCACTGCAACACGTCCCTTATGGGTTCTGTAGTGCTGGACAGCAGGACTTGTTCATCACACCATCTCCTGTCCCTGCCTCCCAGAGAGTTTCTATTTTAGAGTGAAAAATGCCATTGTCTGGGCACCATGGTCCTGGGAAGTTGCCTCAAACCATTGATTCAAACTAAAGGCAGTGGAATAGATGATATGGGATCTCTTGGGGGTTATGATGAGAGATCCTCTCATCCAGAAATGAAACCCAGCCTTAGATAAGAAGCCACAAAGCTAAAGACAGTTATTCTTTGGGGAGCAGGTCATTATTGGCACTGAATGCCTGTCTGGGAATGGAGCATTCAGGCCGTGTTTGGCTGTAGGGGAGCTCTTGCAGCTCAGCAGGGTGACAGGCAGGCACAGCCCAACTGTGTCCTCACGTGGCATTAGAAACACAAGCAGAGTTACCCTGAGCACCTGCTTCAATCTAAAGTGGGGAATGTGACCTGAGCCAGCTGGGAGTGTTGGGAAATGCCAACCACCCCTGCCTGCACTGTCAGGGAAACATTCCTGATAAATACCTGGGAGAGCTGCAGAGTTTCTGGCATTGGGCATTGGCAGGGCTGTGCTGGCTCATCACTGCCTGGGTGTGCCCTTGGTGTCTCAAATCTCACTTTTTGCTCTCCTCCTTCTCTGTCTTTTCCTCTCCCACTGTGCTTTTTGCATCCTCACAAGGTGTTAATCCCTGTCCTCTGTAGTTCCTCAATGCAAGCAGTTGCAGCTGCCTGCACCACTGCTACCTCAGTGTCATCCCTGGGCTGGTTTAGAACAGACCTGCTCCAGCCTGGATTGGGAAGGGCTGGATCAAACCATTCCTGAGTTCAGTGCACCAGCACCCAGCCAGGGGCTGCATCCTGACCAGGAGCTCCTCATGCAGGTGTCCTTCCCTCCCACTGCAGGTCCCTGCTCACAGTTATGTTTTTTTCCAGATATGAACTTTGCCCACCTAAATTCAGACCCTCACCACCAAAGTTGAAGAGTACCTGTTTGAATTGCTCAGCATCTCAATGGAGCCACTGCAGTATTAAAAATGTGGAGGAGCCAGACACAGACCTGCAAGAACCACAGGATCTTGGCCAATCTTCAAGAGCAGAGGTAGATTTTGTTGTACACCCAGTGCTGTGTTGTCTCCCCAGCTTGCCACCACCAAGTCATGCTCATGCTGACCTCCCTTTTTGCTGCCCTGCTGGTTTGTGCCTTGAGAGTGGGCTGGGCAGCGGGGCCTGTGGATGGACATGGGCTGTGTGGGAGGGAGGAGCAGGAGAGTTTTCCTTGGAGAAGCCTGCTCAGATCCTACAGATCTAAGCTCAACACAGATCTGTGTTGAGTGTGGGATTTTTTGGCCTTGTTCTCTTCACAATGTAAGATGAGGCTTTCATCTGCATCATGATGCTAAGACCTCCAGCTTCCTTCCCAGAGCAAGCTGTGATGAGTCCTGATCTCCATGTACCCTCTTCCCAACCCTGCCAGACCACCTGTTTCCAGGTGTCTGCTTTCACCTGAGAACTGGTATTGCAGTGGTGGCCCTGAAGCTGTCTTCTAAAATGAGACTTTGCCAAGTGTCTCTCTCTTCCTCTCAGCATAGAAAATGGCTTGTTTTTCAGCTGCCAACATATATTCGTGGAAGGCATTACATCCCAGTGGGGCTGGCAGGATTCAGTCACTCCGTGGATGTACCATGGATTCCCCTCAAAGTGGAGAAGGTAAGAGGGAATCTGTCTCACTTCCACGTTTTCAGTGTGGCAAGCAGGGCTGTAGCTGCCAGCCCCACTGGTGGCCCTCAGCATTGCCCACAGAGGGGCCTGGCATCCCTCCAGACCCATCACAAAGTGCTGCTGAAGCAACTGGTTATTGGAGAGGCCACGCAGGACATGCTGTAGGGAGGCCCAAGGACGCTGTGCAGCACCTGTGGAGGGCATTGCTCCCCCTGGACATCATCAGGTGGTCCGTAGGAAAGTTTTGCAGGAGCTTTTGCTGTAGCACCTTGAAAAAGCAGCAGATAAATCAGAGAGAGAGAGAGAGGGGAAAAGCCTCAGGAGTCAGATGAGCTGGGCTGGGGTCCTTCCCTGAGCTCCAAGAGCTCTCACTCTGCGTGTCCCGCTTTTCTAAAAGCAGTCATAAATGCTTTTTAAAGGCAAGTTGTGTGTCAGAGAGAATTTCTACTGCCAGGAGACATCCCAGTTCACTTCAATGTAGTGTATTACTGCACTGATCCGTGAGTATGGGAGAAGATTTTCCTCATGGTGCCTCCACTGGTCAGTGGCATGGATACAGGATGAGATCAGGATGATTCTGGCTGTGTTGTCTGAGGAATAGATCCCTCTGGCTACAGCTGCACTTTGCTCCAAGGTGCTCTTGTGCATCCATTTCCATGCTCAGCACCTCAGTCTCTCCTGTTCTCCGTGCAGGTTTTCAGGATCCTGCCGCTGTCGGGTGTGCTGCAGCCGGGAGAGAGACAGGAGGTCTTCTTCACCTTCACTGGCCACCTCAACACCATGGCCCAAGTCACAGCGCTGTGCCACGTGGAGGGAGGCCCCACCTACGAGGTGAAGCTGACCGGGGAGGCCTCACGTGTCAGCTTCTCCCTGAGCGCCCGGGAGATCAACTGCGGCTCCCAGGTACCCCACGGGTCCCCGGGCACAGCTCCTCGCCTCGCTGCCTTCCTGCCCACCTCGCTCCAGGGCTCCCTTCCCAGCCCCTTTGTTGTCTCTGGGGCTTGGAAGTACAACCTTTGTGGGACACATCTGGCATCCAAGCTGTAAAATGGCCGTCTCCAACCCTCTCCAAAATGCTGGGAATGCCTCTTGTTCAGGGGACTTAACACTGCCTCCTGAGGCACCGCAGGGGGATGCTCTGGACGTCCCTCTGCTGATCCACTCCAAAAGCCTGACCTCCAAGGAGATGCTCTTGTCGAACGCTCTTCTTAATCCATGCAATAATCAGGGGAAGATCTTGGGCTTCCAGTCACTATAGCTGGAGACACTGTCCCAGAATGATCCCCACTTCACTCTTTTTCAGTTGAAAGCCCACAGCTATTTCCAGCTGCTGGCCCTGTCGGTGTTGCTCTGTGTGACTCCCTTGTTGCCTGTATGCTGCTTGCCAATACTTGCATGCAGGTGCCTTTTCTTTTGGAGTGCCTCCGTGCTGTCTCTGTTTCTCCTGGCTGCTGGTGACCCCTCAGAGGGCCTGTGTCCCCACAATGAAATGTGTTCATTTATTACTGGCCCTCCCATGGTTGTTGCCACACCTCTGGGTGCTGCCAGAGCTCCCTGGTCCTGTGCAGGTGCCCTGTGCCTGGGGGTTCCCCGGGTTCCCAAGTGCCCCCATCTCCTCTCTGGTCCCTGCTCCCATCAGGTGTCTGCTTTCAAGGCCAGGAGAGAGGAAGGAGATTCCCAGCAGCAGGCCTGGCTCTGTAACTTCCCGCTCTCTGCCTTCTCTGCAGATGTTTAACGAAGTTCATCACAGCACGGTCATCCTGGCAAACACCAGCAAGATTAAATTCAACTGGGTGCTAGAACCCAGCACTGCAGACCAAGACCTGCCTGGTGTGTTTCTGGTCAAGCCCACCACTGTAAGTAGCACGAGTGACTGACCCCAGCCCTGTCAGGTGGCCCAGGAGAGTGTTAAAGGGACAAAAGAGGGGGAGGGGGAAAAGGGGGAAAAAGGTCCGAGGGGAAAACCCCAAACTCAGCCACGAGATAGAGAGGGCTGTAAGCAATTTCTTCTGGGGGCAGAGAAAGTCAAACCAGTGCTATTGAAAGTCAATAAAGCAAAAGGAACAGTGGTGGGTGCTTGGCTCGTGTGCTTAGCCATAGCCAGAGGCACACCAGTCAACACAACCACATCCATTATAGACCCTGGGTACTGCAACAGCCTAATACAAATTCACAAATGGTTACACATATTCAAATATTTTAACATAGTTCTTCCTCCATCCTACCTTTTTGGAGCATGTACAGTTGCCCTAGTCCTGGTCATTTGGTACTTTTTGACACATTCAACAGGTTCCCATTAACTTCATTGGTTAAATGTTAATATTACAGCAACTCTTCCCCAACACTGGTATCACCACAAAACATTTGCCTTAAAAAAATTCTAAACTTTAGCAAAAATTCTTTGACAAAAGCCAACATTATAAAACACACAGTATTTACTCTAACAACTGTGCAAGGCAACACTATAATGTATTTATCACAAAGGTGATGTGGTCTGATGGTTTCTTCTAGATAGAGAACCTGTCTTGTCAGCCTGTCTGTCCCCTGAGCCATCCCCCATCAAACACTCTGATGTATTCCCTTCCTCCTCTGCCATTCCTGCAGGGCTCCATTGCATGTGGCAGGAAGCAAGTGCTGAGATTCTCTTACATGCCAGGAGTACCAGGAGCCTTTAGCAGGACATACCAGCTTAAAGTGGGTGACCTGGAGCCGGAAAAGATCTGCCTGAAAGGAGAAGCGTCCTTTCCTATGATCAGTGTCAACCTGCCCTGGAACATCAAAGGTGGGCACTGCCTGTGTGCCCCCAGGAAGGGCCCCTCTGGTTTTGTTCCCTACCAAATGCCCACAGGGCAGCTCATGCCCACCTGCACCAAGCCTGGAGGGCTGCAGGACTCCCAGAGCCACTCAAGCCATCTGACTGCTTTGTGAGTCTTGAGCAGAGGATCCCATGTGGCCTTTGTCCCAGGAACCATCCTGCAGAGCTTGCCAGCACATCTGGCAGGGTCCTGAAGGATGATGGCTGGCCTGAAAGGCTTGGGAAAGCTGTAAGAGAGGCTGGCAGGGCTTCTGGCAGGGTTGGATTTGCGTGACATTGCAGGGGATGAGATGTTCCTCTGTGGGGAGGAAGATGGATGGGAGCGAACGTGAGCATTCCGAGAGGAGCAGCAGCATCCACTTTCCATAGATGGCTTGAGGGATTTCTTTCTGGAAGAAAGCAGTGTTTGGGAGCTAGGGACTTCCCAATTTAAGTGGGATTGGCACTTTGCTCACACTTCTCTTGGTGGATGTTTTCTTCCTTCAGGAAATGAGAAATGTGGAAAGCCACTACGGCTTGCAGAACACAGGCAGCAATACAGTGAGACCCTGAAAATTCAGATCCCAGCAGCTCAGCCCTTAAAAAGTCCAGATGTGAAGACTGGGAAGCTGCAGCCCTGCATGCCTGGAGGCTCTGACATTGTAGTAAGAACAGCTGCAGCCCCGTTTGGCACATGCCACTGTGTCCATGTCGCCTGAGCCCCTTGCAGCCCACAGCAGTTTCCCGGTGCCCTGATGGCACCTGGGACCTCCCTGCCCACTTAGAACCATGTGTCACCTCAGCATTGCCCCTAGGGCTGCCACTCTGGCCATGGTCTCTCTGGGGGTTGGCTTGCACCAGCTTGTCAGACACCGAGCAGCCAGACAGGAGAACCCCACACCCCTCTCAACAAGAGCAGGGTGGGATCCTTTCTCAGGTGCAAACCTCGGGAAAGACCTTTGCTAACCAGACACTGTCTGTCTTCCGTTTCCTCAGGCAAACACTCGGCTGCAGATAAAGATGATCGAGAAGGCTGCTCTGGAGCTGCAGAAGAAGCTCACGTGCCATCCCCCAAAGACCGAGTTCCCTGACAAAAAGCTGTGCCAGAGCCTTGTCAAGTGAGTAGGGACTCCCATCCCCATCTCCAGGTGCCCCGTGGGGAACAGCCAGCAATGTCCCCTTCTCCTGAGAGCTCCTTGTTTCTGCAGAGCTGGGAATAGCCTGGACTGCAGCGAGGCTCTTGTCCCGGTGGCTGTGACACGCTGCGTGTGAGCAGCTGAGTGCCCTCCCTTCCCCAGCACCACGCTGAGCTTTGGACTCAGCTCCCCACAGCTGTGGGGTTCTGTCCCTAGAGCTGAGGGGACCCACTGCAGACCTTCAAGCCCTTCCAGACAGCTTCAATTCTGTCCCTGCTGACTAGCTCTGAAAGAGACAATTCCCAGCTGATGTCTTGGTTCCAACTAACAGAGCACACTAAACAAAAGGAGGAGGGAACTGCACATGTCAGCAAACCCTTGAAAGCCCAAAATCAGATGGCTTGAATCCTGGTGGGGTGGCAGGGCTTATCTAATTAACTTGGTCTGTCCCTTTGCACCATCATGATGCAGCACAAGCAAGGGAGGCTTCAATTCAGGAAGATGCTCTGCAGAACAGATCAGGTGATCTGGCTGCAGAGCAGTGAAGATTTCCTGTGCAGGCAAATCTTATTGCTAGGCCCCAAAGCAATTTCAGGCTCAGGCTGTACACCAGCCTAAGTGGTTTCATTTAGTCCAGTGGAGGCCCAGTGGACTCACCTCTACTGGCTTTTCATGGCAGAGGAGCTGTGGACAGTTTCCATTTTAAACTAATTTTATTTCCAGGTACCATTAGTAGCTGATAAAACCTAGGACCTGCACTCCTCCTGACTTCCCAAAGTCATTGCCAGGTGGTCAGGCCATGGGTTTCACGGGCTTGAGCTGAGTTTTTGCAGCAGTGAATAAAGAAATAGCCATTTGATTTGTATCCTCCATCCACCTGGACATGGAGGCAGGCTGTGGTTTAAGGACTGTCCTTACTCCTCCTTGCAGAGTTGAGCTGCCCGAGTATGTCCTGGACATGGGCACTGTCCTGAAGGGTTTCACTGAGAGACGCACTCTGGAGATCACCAACCCTGGGCAGATCCCAGTGTCCTTCTGGGTCGATGCATCTGTCCTGCAGGACACAGGTAAGCAGTGCTGGAGACACTTCCTGTGGGCATGGAGGAGGTGTCTCACCCAGATTAGCTGAAGCCACTGAACTTGGGGAGGTTTTTCAGCTTTTTCTTCTCCCTGCCCCTGCTGGGAGCTTCAGAGGCAGAATCCTCCTGTCCAGCCATGCCCAGGGACCTGGCCTGCCTACAAGTGCCCTGACACTCCAGTGTGGGGCCAGATGGGCTCATCACCCTGGTCACCTCTCAGCATCTTCTGCCCTTGGCTCCCACGAGCATCAAGTTTCTTTGGGCACTCTGTGGCCTTGTTTTGTGAACCAGTGGTGTCTGCTGTGTTTTGGAAGTGCTTTGTTTGGAGTTCACACTGTCACAGCACTTGTATTCAGCCTTTCTTGAGGAAACAGCCTGTGAGATCCTCTGGTGGATCAAAAGAGGCTTCCAGAAGAGGCCTTGAGGCAAGGCTGCACTTGCATCACACAGTGGCTCGCTGTGTCGAGGGGCGTTCAGGTGCACTCTGAGTTTTTGTCCAGGTCACAGCACAGCCTGGGGTTTTTCCCAGACCTCTCACCAGGACAGCTGTAAGGCCTTAACGTGCTTCTGACACATTGCTTGTGTTTCCTGTGTATCTCAGCTGCTTTGTTTTCATCTATTCAAGGTTTCAGCGTGGACCTGGGCCAGATGAAGAGTCTGCCCCACATGCACACCCTGAGGTTTGATGTGTGCTTTGAAAGTGCCCAGCAACCACAGGGTGACGTGGATGTGCTGCTGCCCATACAGGTACCACAGCTCTTGGGGCAGGCAGCAGGCTGGGCACAGCAGCAGATGTCACCTGCACCCTCTGCTGAATTCTCTGTCCTTCTACAGGTAACAAAAGGCCCCACGTCTCACATCCGCCTTCGTGCCACTGTCTTGGAACTGTCGCTCGACCTCTCCCAGAACACACTGCAGTTCCCCAGTATCCTCGTTGGGCAGTGCCAGGTTGAGACAGTCCAGCTCTACAACGGGTTCCAAGTGCCCTGCAAATGGTTCATCACTGCCATCAAGCCTGTTACGAAGGTAAAGCACAGGCAGCACTGAACACACAACTTCCTGGCTGGGTTTTCTTTGTGTCTCCTGCCCTTTCTGCTCCTGTGGCTGCCCGAGCACTTGGGTCTGTGGCGTGTTTGAAGAAGCTTCTGAGGGTCTAGATCAAGGCTGGTTTTCCTAGACCTGTTCCATTAGCTGCTGCTTTGCTTTTGTGCCATCTTCAGCCATTCCTCCTCCTCTGAGGACAGCAGTTCCCTCAGCCTGCCCTGTCTACAGGTTTTCCCTCCAGCTCTAGGCTTTGGGGCCACACTTGGTTTGGCTGTGGGTGCTGTCAGCGCTGTATCAGTGTCTCAGAGCACTACAGGAACTGAGGCTCTGTCCTCACAGGCTGAGGAGACCTCACCCCATTGGTTTCTGTGTCCAGAGCAATCAACTCAGATACATGACACCAGCCCAAGGTCAGAAGCAGCAGGCACTGGAGGAAAGGCGCTGTCCCTTTGAAGTGACGCCCTCCAAAGGAACCCTTGATGCAGGAGCGTGGCAGAACTTGCAAATCCAGTTTGCACCCAAGGAGGAGGTGAGATTGGCAGCTGTCAGCCCAGGAGGCCTGTCAGGGCTATCTGGAAATGAGGGCCTGGTGCAGAGAGTGTGGGACGAGCTCTGCCTTCACAGGGGGCTTTCTGCAAGCGCCGTGCTCAGCGTGGCTCAGTTCAGCCCACAGAGCACTCCCGGGAGATGTGCTCTGAAATGCCCACAGGGAGCTTGCACAGAGAGCATCAGGGCTCTGTGGCTGCCTCTCGGCACAGGGGAGGGATGTGCCCAGCTCCCCTCAGCCTCCCCCTTGCCTGGCCCTGTTTGCAGCTGCGACACTCGGTGCAGAGCAGCTGCACACTCGCAGAGGATAATCCTGGAATGGCCGCTCTAGGCCCATCCTGCTGCACAACTGACTGGCAAAACAGCCACCAGACACCTTCCTGAGCATGGCAGGACAGTCACCTGTCGTGGTGTGCTGCCAGCAGTCAGTCCCTGGGGCTCTGGCCTGCCTGCACATTCCCACACAGCTGGGGATTCAACTGAAAAGGATGCAGCATTCCCAAAAGTACTTTGCCTGGGGCCGCTGGGTCTTGGAAACTGACAGTGTGTAGCAGTATGGACACAAGTGCTTCTGTGCCCACAGACAGTCCCAGGGACCTTTTAATTGCTCAAGAGATGTAAACATCTTGTGTCTGGCTTTGATCAGAGCCAAACACCAAGCAGAGAAGGTGACCCTTATTTCTGGCCACCCAGAGCTCATTTGCCTCTCTCCTGGAGCTGGCGTTTGCCTGATGCAGCAGTGCCAGGACTGGGTGTGGACACTGTAACCCCAAGGGCCCTTCTCTTGAGCACTGCACTCCTGCATGCCTGGGTGAAAACGCCTGGCAGTCCACTGTCCATCCATCTGGTACCCAATACCCAGTGACAGTGCACACCAGGACTCATCCCAGTTACTCACACCCAGACACAGGCGCTGTAGTCCCTCGCAGAAGTGAATATCTGGTTTCTGTTCACCTTGGAGGGACTGATAACACCCTGGCCTTGGGGCAAGCGCTGTATTTGGGGTCCTGGGGCTTCATGGATAAGTTTTCTGCACTTTTCTCTTTTCAGAGGTCTTACAAGTATGAACTGAAACTTAACATTCATGGGAGCAGCAATCACTTAAGTCTGCACCTCTCGGGGCAAGGTCTGGAGCCACGGTTGGAGTTCAGTCCCCCAGCACTAAAGATGGGATGGGGGCTGGTGGACAACGATGGGGTGGAGGCCACAGTGGTGGTGAAGAACCCATGCAAATTCCCCATCGAGTTTTACTCCCTGGATTTTGATGAGCAGTACCTGGAGGAGGAGAAGGTGAGAAGGCAGGTCTGGTCCCCGTGTACATGCTGCCCAAGCTTCACAGCACTCCAATCTTCCCAGGCTTGTGTCAGGGAGATGGAGGCAATGCCCAGGGCAAAGCCAGCTCTGCTGATGTGCTGTGGGAGGATTTAAAGAGTTTGTGTTGTTGGGAGGAAGGGAGGAGACAGAAAATGGGTTTATTGCATCTGTGGGATGAAAGGTGAGAAAAGGAATCTTGCATATGGTTTCTCTTCCCTGCTGGCAGGCTGGACATGACTTGGGCTGGGCATGTGCTCTGGCAGAAAACTCCACTGGTTCTCAGGGCTTTGCTGGCAGAGTGCAGTCCTGGCTAGTGTGGCTAGTGTGGCTGCAGGCAGTGAGCAGCTCATGGTCATTGTTTTCTTCAGATGAGTCACTTGGGAGGGGTTTCTCTCCCAGTCCTGCTTGTAGCTCTTGCCTCTGCTCTGGAGCCTGCTCACCCCACTGGGCATAACAAAATACTTGTACGTGATGGAAATCAAAAAGCCCATTGCCAAAAGCTCAGTGCCTTCAAAGAAGGAGTTGTGAGGATGAAGGTGACAGAAGTATAAACAGGATTTTCTCTCGTCTTTTAGATGCTGAGGCATCTGGGACTGCATCCCCAAGGGCCTCCCCTTCCCCCTGCTGCTGTCCTCTCCAGAGTTGACAGCCCAGAGGAGCAGCTGGGCTCTGCAGAGCATGTGAAGCCCTTCACCATTGTTACACCTGAAGACAATCTGGTGGGTACTGCAGTGATGCTGGCACTGAAGGTGCCAGGGCAGGGACCAGGCTAGATAGGGGCATGAGGGACAGGTGGATGGAAAAGGATCATTGTGGAGAGGTAGTGAAGATGTGATGGGGCCCCACGTCTGCAGGTCTCCTTTCTGTCAGGGATGGGGCAAAAGAGACAGCTTTGCTGGAGACAGAGCAGTTCTGTAAGAGGGGAAAAATCACTTAAAACCACCAACTTCCTTTGAGGAGAGGATCCTGAGTTAGAAGGGGTGTCCTAGACAAAACAAACCCCAGTAAGGAAGACCAAGTTCCTGGGCAGGTGCACTTATTTATTCTCTCTTCCATCGGTGAACGAAGGCCCATTTTTCTTTCCAGGATGGGAATGTCTCAGGGCTCACCCCTCTCTCCCTTTTCTCTCTCCCTTTAGGCCAAGACCCCAGATGAGATGGGCAGTTCTGCTGAGGGCCAGCCAAAGAAGGGTAAAGCAGCCAGCAGAGACAAGTCTCCAAAGGGGAGCCAAATATCTACACAGAGAACAGAAAGTCCCTGGGAATCCTCCAGCACAAGGTCCAAATGTACACTGGAAAGTGCCTCAGTCCCCACAGAATTCCTCAGGTGAGCTGCACAGGAGGAGGTGATGCCTCTGCTTCTTGGTCCTCTTGCCAAACAAGGTCCATCGTCCCCAGCTGCACAGGAACCCTGTGCCAGGGCCTCCATGGGATGGCCAGTGCACCCTCCTTGTTTCATTTGCTCCTCAGCCATGTCTGAAGCCTCCTCTTTAATTGCCAGGCTGAAACGGTACCGCTGGATAGTGCCTGCCCTCGGTGAGGTGGAACTGAAGGTCCACTTCTCCACCAAAAAGCCAGGGGAGTTTGAGCAGACGCTGAGGTTTGAGCTGGTGGGGACAAAGCGGCAGTACGAGCTGCCCTGCAGTGGCACCGGCCTGTACCCCAGCATCAGCCAGAACCCACGGTAAGGCTGGCCCCTGGCAGCCTCCCACACTGCTGCCCCCGAGCTCACAGCCAGGGCTGCTCCTTGGGCATTCTGGCCTGGGCACATGGTGCTGCCTGACGTCACCCAGCATCTCTTTCTGTGCTGGGAGCTGGGAAGGCAGATGGTCCCTGAGCCACCAGGATGGGTTATGGCTTTCTGACTGCATTTCCTACCTGCAGCATCTCATAGCTCCTCCTTCCCTGCTTTCTCTGCCCAGGCTGGTGTTTCCACAGTGGAGGAGGACCATGAAGGAAGGTGAAATCATCTTCAAGGAATATGTTGAGAGCACCAAGCAATTCCACTTTGGACCGCTGCTGTGTGGGAAATCAAGAGAGTGGTATGTGCTCCCTGCTGGGTGTTGTACTTTCTTTCCTGGACACGCTTGGGGACATGGACACAATCCAGGGCAGTCCCTGGCAGAGTCCTGGCACACACCTGGGTTTGAAGGAGCACAGATGTGTGAACCTGAGCATACAAGAGGCAAATGAGCCTTGGGGGTGCCGCTCTGCCTGCCTGCTGGGTGCCTTGGCCAGAGCCCCAGGCTGCTGCCAGTCCAGAGGGGACTTGGGGCAACTTTTGTCTGCCTCCACATCTCAGCTTCACCCCTTAGGAAATGTATGGTGGTTTTTGAAGTGCTTTGAGCTCGGCAGTTAGCCTGAGTGAGCAATTATTCTGTAGGTGGTTTTGTAAAGCTATCATTGATCTGTAATTATTAATAAGATTTTATGGTTGACCTGCCAGTGGGTGTCAGGGGGTATGTACAGCAGGAACTACATTTGCCTGTAATGACATTGCATCATCACTGCTGGATAAAGTCTGCCTGAAAACGTTGTCATTGAAGCTATTGTGCATTTCTACTTTTACTGTCACTTTTTAAAAAATAGTATTTAACATTAAGTTCTTGTCTCCATGGGAGCTCTGGAGGGCTAAATCTATTTTGACAACACAGTTTCAAAAACCAGACAATCTTTAGCCAGGTTTATGGGATGGTCTGGGATTTCTGTTTGCCTCTTTAACCCTTTCACTCCAAAGTCATTTCCACACCTGAGAGAAGGGTCACTTGTTATCTTTTTGCATTCCTCTTGGGAAATGATGCTTTATATTTCTTTCTCAGATTTTGTGATAAGCCATGAAATCCAAAGCAGTTTCATGACTTTTTGGAAATAGATCAGCTAAACTCTTTTTCCAAAAGCCTTTCTTTATACCCTGCAGGGAAGGCACCCCAAGAAAGAAGGGGAAAGAACCCATGGGCCTGGTGTACTGTTATTTTTCTAGGCACCTTTGAATTTACATTGTATTAAAAACACTTGAAGTGGCCTGAGCATCATCAGGCTTCTGGGGTGGAGGCCCCAAGTACAGGGGAAGGCATCAAAGTCAGGCAAGGATGAGCACATGCCCACGCCCCTGGCTGGGATCCACTTCCCTCACTTGTTTGTTAGAGCAGGGTCCTCCAGCACCGCTTCCTCGGCTGCACACGGTGCTTTCCTCGATGCGTGGCAAAGGCAACAGTCTCCTCTGCAGCCTTTTCCCCTTTTGTGGACAGGTACAAGGCCCAGAACTGTCCTGCCAACTCGGAGAATATAACCATCCTCAACAACTCCCCCATGGACGTAGAGGTCCAGTTCTTCTTTGAGGATGATGGAAAAGCAGAGACGTTCCTTCTGGACCCTCCCAGCATGACCCTGAAACCAAAGAAGAAGCAGGTAGGAGAGGGGCAGGTAGAGCAGGCACCGTAGAAGTGCCCAGGAGCTGCTGCTCCTGCTCACACACAGAGCTCTTTCTATTTCTTTCCGTGGGGCCGGGTCCAGGAGCTGACCATTTGGGCATACCCCACTTCCCCTGGCTTCCTGGAAGACAAACTCATCTGCTGCATTGACAAGAACCCAGAGCCAGTGGTCTTCAGCGTGTGCTGCCACGGGGTGCACGTGAAGCTGGAGGTCAGCCCCCTGGAGCTGTCTTTTGACAAGCTGCTTCTGCACAGGTCAGTCATCCCACAAGCACTCCAAGACTTGTGACAAAGACAAAACATTTGACTCTGCTTTCCAGGGCTCGGATGGAGCTGCTCCAGGTTGCATTCAGTGGCGAGGCTGGTGTGACCAGCCAGCAGCTGATGCCAAGTGCCTCCTGTCTCTGCAGGACTGACAGCAGGACCTTGGTCCTGAAAAACAACACCCTACTGCCCATGGCCTGGCAGCTCAGTGGGCTGGATGACCTTGCTGAGGACTTCTCACTGTCACAAGATAACGGCACCATTGATCCCCGCTCAGAGTTTGAAGTGACAGTGAATTTCAAGGCCCAGCAGATTGGCACCATTGAGAAGACCCTTCGACTAGAGGTGAGAGGGACTGTGCCCTGCCTGGCACAGTGAGCAGCCACGTGCTCTTAGGGACAGAGTCAGGAAGAGCTGCCCCTGACAGACACAAGGGTGCTGTGACCCCAACTTGTGCCTCTACACAGCGTTTGCCAGAACGTGCAGTGCATCCACATCCCCCAGATAAGCAGACACTGCACCCTGAGCCTGTAGCACAAGCACCTTGGCCCTGTGAATGGTTGAAGGTTGTTGTTTGGTTGTACAGACTGCAGCGTGATCTCTGCATTTCTCCTGGAGCTTGTCCAAACCTCTGGCATCGTGCAACAAACTCTGCCCCTGGCATTTTGTTCCCCATGGTTTAGGGGCTGCATTTCAGAGAGGGTGCTAGGTGATTGCAAAGGGTTGTCAATGCCACCTGCTCTGAGACACCCTACACTTCCTGTGGTTGTTCTTACATCCCTGTGCCTCTCAAGGAAGCTTTAGCAGCAGCATTCCCTGCTGTAGGAATGCAGAGTTGGGCTGATGGGGTTTTTTACTGCAGCAGAATCCCACTGGGACAGCCCATGAGATGAACGGGTTAGGAAAGCTTGGGTGTCCACCAACACTTGTGAAGCTGGGGAGGCCATAGGGGAAGCAGCCAGCAGAGACAAGGACTTAGAGGCTGTCTAGCAAAAGAATAATCTGAACAGTGTTTGTTTCTTGCTTCCTCAGGTTTCAGATACAGAAAACATCCTGGGGATTGTTCAGGTTGAAAACATCAAACTGTCTGCAGAGGTGTATGATGTTCTCCTGAGCATGGTCCTGCCTGAAGGTCAGTGGATGTCTCCCAAACACAGCAGTCCAGCTGCACTGCCTGACCTTGGGTGGTGGGTGACCAAAGCACTTGGGATGGGATGGGATGCAAGGATGGCATGGATACATAAAGCACATACCCTGCAAGCTGCATGGAATAAAGCACTGTCAGGGCACTGGCAGCCTTAAGTCTCTCCCCTCTGAACTTTGAAGTGTGCAGCTTCACGTGCAGGTTGGATTTGGGGGCTTTGAAACACCAGTGACGTGAACAGGCAGTTGGCAATTCCCACAGGCTCAGCACAGCATGTAAAGTGATGGGATTTGTGCTTGGAAGCGAGGAAATGGAAGCCGAGCTCCTTAGCTACTAAGCCTGCAGATATTTTGAGTAAGAAGAGAAAGGGCAGACAAGTAGCTGGAAAACCCTTCCAAGAACAGCAACTTGCTGAAAAGGGTTTTGTGCTGGGACCTCCATGTAGCTTGGGACCTGGTGTATTCTGCAGCAGCTCACAAATACCATGTCTGATCTCGCTCTGTGCGTTGTCTGCAGATGAAACCTTGGATTTTGGAACCATCCATGTCCTGGATAATGTGAAGACCGTCCTGACTCTAAAGAACAAAGGGTTGTACAACATTGAGTACAGGTGAGTCCAGCTGCCTGGTGGTGAGCATTTCCCTGGGTTCCCAGGCCTGCAGTCTCCTTCTGTCAATGGTTAGAACCTGTTTCCATGCTGGCTACCTCACAATAAACACAAAACCTGGGCTCCCTCAGCTATTTCACCAGAGATTCCAGCCACAAACTAGCAGTTCTCCACAGTTCAGCAGGGAACCCAAAGGAGAGCCCCAAGAATTTCAGGCACTGAAATGCTGAGATTCATTGCCTTTCTTTGATGGTCACCTCCTTTCTCCTTCTGAGACTCTGTAAAAGAGTGAATGAAAAATTTCAGTGTCAAGGCTTCTTGCAATAACCTCATGACTGTCTGTGCTCTCTGTCAGCATCCAGGATTCCCTGAGCAGAGCTGCACTCTCCCTTTTCTTCTTTTTCTGGTCCTATGCAAAGTCCTGGCTGTGCTGGCAGCACCTCTACTTGTAACTGCAGAGATCTCCATTCCTTCCCTTTCTCCCCAGATTGATGCTGAAGGGTGCAGGTCCCAGGATGCGAGACTTGGCATCCCACTTCACTGTCAAGCCTCAGTCGGGCAAGCTGATCGCCTCCCAGCCTGGTGTGAATATTGAGATATTCTTCCACCCCACAAGGGAAATGCTCCTCAAGAACAGCCCCATCCTGTACTGCCAGGTGAGCTGCCTGGGCCAGGCTGTTACCACACGGTGTTTTGGGAGCATAAACAGGACAGGTGTCTAATGGAAGGAGGGCTTTAACTGGAGAATCCTCTCTCCTACGTACACAAACAAAGTCTTCAAAACCATTTGGGAGGCTTCCTAAGGGAGCTGAGAATCTGACTCTGGAGGAGGTGCTTTAACTGGGTGGGTGAACTGATGGAGGCCTGGGGTGGAGGCTGGGGACTGGAGTAGAGGCTGGCTGGCCTCTTTGCTTTGTTTACCACCCCTTCCTGTGGACACAGGTGATAGATGCCATCGCAGGGGAAGGAGGCCAGACTGTCGCCAACATCCCAGTGAGGGTGTCGGCCAGAGCTGCGTACAGCAAGTTCAGTATTGAGCCTGCCTCACCCATCAATTTCGGTGCCATGATGAAGGGCAGCAAGAAGACCCAGACTGTCGTGCTGGAGAACACAGGCACGATCAGCTTCAAATTCCACATCCAGCCAGCAACCGAGGATGCATCTTCACTGGAAAGCAAAAGGTACGAGAAGCCCTGCACCACCCTTCCTGCCTGAGGAGGCACCAGCCCACGGCTGAGATGTGGCAGGCAGCCAGACCTGGGCTATCGCCCATTTGCATCCCTGCCTTGGGGAGAGGGAGCAAAACACGCCTCAGTGTCCCCATGTGTAGTAGGAAGCTGGTGCTCGAGCTGCTCTGTCCAGCAATGGGTGCTGCAGGCTGCTCTCTGGGAACCATCTGGAGCAGGAAGGCTTTCCTCTGTGAGGAGGAAGGCCAGCTTTGGCCTCAGAGAAAGGCAGGGGAGCTCAGCATGACAGATACCTCTGCTTTCTCCTCTCAGTTCAAAGCAAGGGGAATCTGTTCCATCAGCTAGGAAGTGCTCAGCGGGAAGGAAATCAAGCTTGACACAGGTGGGTGACTCCTGCTCCCCAACAATGCTGCTGCTGCAGGGGATGTGAGAAGATGCTGCTGTGCCCAGGCTGGGGGCTCATCTCCATTGGGTGGGACGTGGTCTGCAGGATGGAGTCCAGGATCTGCTCAGTCCCATTGACAGTCCTGTACTCTGGCTCTGACCTGCAGTTGTGGGCTCAGCAGAGGGGAGCAGGTCCTGTGTGTGATAGCTGCTGGCCAGCATGTGTCTGTGAACACCACAGAAGCAAAAACATCCCCCCTGAACTCCCGGTCCACAGAGCTCAGACAACATTTTTTTTTCTTCCTTTTCTTCATCTCATTCCCCTACCTCTCTCCCATCATTTCTCACAGCTGTTTCTGCTCTCCTGTTACCTCTGGAGGCTGAGGATCACAGCTACCACCTTCATTCTTTACACTCAATCTCCTTTCTCTCTGCCACTTGAGACAGGCTTGCAGCTCCTCTTGGCTTGTTGGGCTCAACCTGGAGCTGCCTTTGGGCCATGGAGTCATCTTTCCCTGCCCTGGGACTGGCTGCTTGGGCCCAGCTGGAGGCCAAGGCAGGACATACTCTTTGCTGGGGTGCTCAAGGCACAGCTATTACCCTTCAGCCTCTCCTGGAACTTCTTCTGCAGGGTCAGCTCAATGTGGGCATGTTCACGGTGTCCCCTTGCTCCGACTCCATCGCTCCGTGGGGCCAGCAGCAGATCACGGTGGAGTGCCTGGCAGGGCAGGAGGGGACTTGTGAGGAGCAGCTGTACATTGACATCGTGGGCAGAGACCCCAGGGACAATCCCCTCGGCATTCCCTTTACCCTGACTGCCGAGTCCTGCCTGCCAGGTACGTGCTCTCCACAGGTTCCCTTGGCCAGACCTGCTGCTGATCAGCACCTCAACTTGCTGCTTGGATAGGGAGGCATGCTAGCCCTGGTGTCCCCCCTTGAAATCTTCAGAGTTTCCAGCCCTCTTAAGTCCACTGGTGAATTCATCCCTCCCCAGCTGAGAGGGATGCATGGAAGGATAAAAGGAAAGCAATGCTCTTTAAGACTCAGGTTGACTGAGCTCCATCCTCATAGCCAGCTCCCCCACCCAAAGCTGGGTTTAGCAGTTACCTGGGCAGAAAGAGCTTACCAAGCCTTCTCAGAGGCCAGCAAGGCCCAGATGAATTCATCAGGGAGGCTTCTTCATGCTCATCCCTCTGGTCTGTCCACAGCATTTGCTGAGGATGCGATGTTAATCTTCGAAGAATACCCGATCTGCAGCAGCACTGACCTCAGCCACAAGCTGCTCTCTGTGCACGGTGTGGGCCTGTTTGTGAGAGATGAAAACAAGTTCATCTTCAACAAGATTCTGGTTGGGCAAGAGGCTGAAGCCCACTTCAACATCTACAACACAAGTGCTCTGCCGTGTGACGTGGTCCTCTCCATCAGCCCCCTGCCAGGACAGGTAAGAACAGGAGGCCAAGGAGATGGTTGCCCTCTAAGGGCCATGTGAAAGCTGTTTTGTTCTCCAGATTGCTTTCTGTGGCCCACACTAGCTCAGTGTAGGTCAAACTTCAGGGCAGAGCAGCAGAGCCAGGGAACAGTTGTGTTGAATTCTCATGTCTTGGGCAAGGTTTTGGCTCACACCTCTGGGTCTTTGGTGGGAGAAGTGAATCCTTCTGAACCTCTCTTGGAAGCACACTCAGAGAGGGGCTGTTATCAACTGACATGCCAGGGCTCAAAGCAGAGCATCTCCTCAGGCTCCCTGGCTTTTCCTCTCTCTGAAGGCCAGTTGTAGGTTATTTGCAGGGTTTTCCATGCAGTGACCACCTCCCACATAGGGCAGGGCAGCTGCCAGCACTCAGAACACACAATGCTTTAGCACAAGGTCAGCATTCCCTGCTTGAACAACTCATCCTTAAAACAATACCCCTGAGTTCACAGCCCATAAACACACCTCTAGGAGGGCTGTGAAAATGGGAAGAGCTGTCACAATGCAAGATTTTTGCCTGGCTGGCTGCTATTCATGGAAAAGAGAAGCCAGGAGAAAACTGCTTCTTGTAGAAAAGTCTCCATAGCATGACAAGAAAAAACTCTTCTTCTTACAAGGACTGATCAAAGACTATTGTAGAGTTGATACTGCTTTACCATCCCAGGTTTTGTCTCCCAGTGGTCAAAAGTGGGAAAAGAAAAAGTTGGGTAGGGGGAGAAAAAGTGTTCTGGAGGTTTTATTCTGATGTTTCTTATTCCTGTAGTCCTGTTGATAAAATTTCTTTATTCCTTTTAAGTTTTAAACCTGTTTTACCCTTCTCCTAATCCATAGTTCACAACAAAAAATGTATAAGTGTCCTGGTGATTTTAGCCAGTGCTAAACCCCACCACATTATTTAGTGCATTGACTGAGAAACTCCAATTAGCAAATCTAAACCACTACAGACATGCTGTTTTCAGTAATGCTTTTATGAATGAAACTGTGTCGTGCTGGAAGGTGTTTTCTCCTAACACTGCTCTCTGGCTTCCCCCAAGGAAAAAGGCCCTATCACCGTTTTCAAGTTGCATCCAGTCCAGATGTCCATTCCCGGCTCATCCCACGCTGTTGCTACAGTGACCTTCACCCCTCCAGACGAGCAGAACTACGACTGCACTTTTAAGGCTTCCCTTGTCATCCCCAAATGGTAATTGACCCTGAGAAATATTGGGGGAGGCCTCTCTGACAGCTGCCTCTCCACTGGGAAGGCACAGACCTCTTGTTAGCTCTAATGCTCTCAGCAGCCTTAGGCAGAGTACTTGGCATGAGATGATCTGGGAGGCAGTCACTGTTGGATAGAGCAGAAAAATGAGGCAGATTTGTCATACAGGTTTAGCCTGTATGAGCAAATAGGAAGACAGGGAAATAGGTAGCCAACTGGAAGTTACTGAGATGTGCTACAGCTGAGCTGGGCATTTCCAAGGACAGAAGCTTAGATGGATCAGTTTCTGTGGCAGCAAGTCAGCAGTCACAATTTCCTCTTGGTTTCTGTGACATTAATGATCCTCTGTGATTCCCTGCATTCATGAAGCTATTTCATGTGAGTGATGGGAGCTGGTATGAAAGAGGAGCCCTGTTCCTCTGCACTGGGACCTGTGTACAGGGGCTTTGACCTGCCCTTCCTCAAGCCTTTAGTGGCTGAATTGGAGCCAGAGAAGTCTAATTGCTAATAAGCAATTGCTTTTCTATTGTTCTTGGAAATGATCTTGGTGGATGGTGACAATGATTTCTTTTTGCCTTCTTGCTTTTGTACTGCTTTCATGCTGTGCTTTTTTTGCTTGTTGCCTATGTCTCATCTCACTGCAGCCAGGGGATTTGCCATATCTCATCTGGTGCCTCATTATGTATCTGCTGTACTGCATGATTGAATTAAGTGAAATTACTTTTAACTGTTACTGTGGAAGGCTCTGGCTCTTTGGACAGGTTCCTCTTGTGAATGGCCCTGAGGGGATTGGGAAGAGGCTGGTGGGGGGCTGTGTTGTGGGGTACAGGAGCACCAGGCAGGGAAAACAGTGTGGACTGCCCCTGCTGCTTGGCTTGCCCAGTGAGAAATGGGTTAGTGCCAGCTGGAATTGTTTGTGTGCCTCTCCTGCAGCTCTGTGAAAATCAAGCCCCAAATCCTGAGCTTCACCATCAGTGGGAGGGGGCACGAGCCGCAGGTGACAGTCGTGTGCCCGAGAGCTCGCAGCAAGAGAGGAAATGCCGTGCTGCGCTTCCAGAGGCTCCAGCTGGGGGATTTAGAGATGCTCCCCCTGGTCGTCCGTAACAACGGCATCGTACCTGTCAAGGTGAGGACCTGCTCAAGGAATGGTCTGGTTTGGGAATAAGTGCTTGTGGCACAGGGGGAGGGTCCCAAAAACCATGGCAGACCTGGCAAGAGGTGTCACAAATTCTTTTTAAGCAAGGGACTGACATCTGTTCTCCAAGAAGGGAGTTCTTGAAAATTTTCCATCCAGTCTTTCTTCTTTAAGTTGAACACAAGGAAGGTGGTGGAGTATTTCCCCCCATCTTTCAGGTTTGTTCTCAAGGAATGTGTGATTTTCCAGTTCCATTAGGTTGTATTCCCCAGTTTACTATATTTTAAGCAAACTTAGTTGTGGTTTAATTATATTCTGCTTATTGCTTTCTGTCCTGTTTGGTTCCGTGTTGGTTCAATCCAAATGGCTCTAAAGAGCCCTTTTTCCCAGCTGGTTTGACTTAACTTTTGTGCTCAGTGCTGTTTGCAGTGGGAGAGGTGCTGGGTTCCTATGCAGGACCAGCAGCACTGTGGTGTCAGTCCCTGTGCCATCCTGTACTCACACCAGTATCATTGTGCTCTGTGTTCCCTTTTCTCAGTTTATGTTACACCTGGAGGATGAGCATGGAGCATTCTTCTTGAAAGCCAGGCGCTCCACACTGGAGAGATTCCACACTGAAGATGTGGGAGAGGACTCTGTTGAAAATGGTAAATTCGTTAACCATGAAGTGCGATGGTGCACAGAGGGAAAACGTGTGCCCTGCTCTTGGCTTCTCTGAGCTGCAGCCAGATGTTGGACACACTTTCTTTCCTTGGGCTCTCTGTCCCCCGAGCTTTTCATGGGGACCTTTTCCAGGGTTTCCTCCTAGCAAGGAGTAGGAAGTTCTTGTGTTCTTCTAGACGTGGTGGGCTGGGTTCTGGGGGACTCTCACTGCCTCAGTGCAGCCTCTGAGGTATTTGCAGCATGTGGCAAGGTCCCAGCCTGAACGGACACAGCCCTTGAGCACACAGGCAGCCAGCAGAAGCCCAAAGTGCTCTTTGGCTCAGCTTTCCATGTGGCTGGAGCTGTCTGGAAGCGATGGAATGAGGGCTGGGCATCAACCTGAGGTTAAGCTGCTTAAGTGGTGATGTGTCTGGAGATGGCAGTCTTGTGAACATAAGAAGAGGGTCGGGAACCACTGCGGGTAGAACAACCTGTGCTCAGAAGGCAGCTGGTTTCAACCTTCTGTTCCTCATATATGGAAATATTTCCTCTGTACAACTGTATCACTTAATTCTGATTTCCATTGCTGTGCAGAGAGCAAGCCCCCAGGGAAGCCTCTCCTGCTTCTGCATCGTGGGCAATCGGCAGAGTTTGATGTCATTTTCAATCCCACCCTGGCTCAACGTGTGGAAGGGAAGATCCGCGTTTTAGTGGGGGACACCTACTCTGACAAGACCCTGATAGAGCTGGTGGGTGAAGGCCACAAGGATGAATTCAGCTTCGACTGTCTAGAGGAAGACCCACAGTTGAGGAATGATAAGAGCAGTTTGAACAAAGACATCATTGATGGTAAGAGAGGAGAGGCTGCCAAGGTGGAACAAGGAAGAAGAAAATATCTGATCATGTGTGTCCTCTCTCTAGGCAGGCCTGGGCTGTCACCCCTGGACATGGAGGCCTGTGGGTGTGGCAGCCATGCATGCAGAGCAGTGTGTGCTGTGCTGCATGGCGCTGGCTCAGGGGTGTGCCAGGGTGTTTCCCTGAAAGTGGTGGGATGGGGAACTGCCTGGGGAGCTCCCTGCCAGAGGGAGGAAGGCTTGGAGCAAGGAAGCATTGAACATACAGGAGTCTGTGCATGTGAGGGGGGTGGGGTGGAACTCCCTGCATGCTGAGATCCCTTGCTTTCCTCCTTAACAGCTGTCAGACTGAACCACATCCAGTTTGGGGACTGTCCTGTTGGGAAGCCCTGCCACAGGATCTTCACCATCACCAACCACACCGGCATGATGTTCATGCGCTTCGAGTGGGAGGCAGACGTCCCATTCCAGTTCTCCCCCAGGGTGAGTGGGGGCTGCTCTGCCTTTCCCCATTGCTCAAGCCCTGCCCTGGCGTTCCTGGGAGCTGGCAGGGAGACCTCACATGCCAGTGCTAGCCCATTCCAGTGCCACACAGGAGATGCACTCCCTGGCTTGGCTGGGCCAAGGCTGCCAGCCTTGCAGAAAAGGCTTCGCGTTATGGGAGGTGGTACCTTCTCTTCATACTTTTGTCTATCAAACTTCACAGAAATCCACACTGAGGTGCAGGTTCCTGGCACAGCTGCTCACCACATCAGTCCCCTTTGCTATATCAGTCCTGCCCTTGGCAGTGCTTCCAGTTTGGTCTTGATTCCCTGATTCTCCCTAGGTGGGACATCTCCACCCTGGCTGCACCAAGGCCATCACAGTGACCTTGAAATCAGATGTCCCAGCCACCTTCAGGAGGCACCTTGTGAAATGTAAGGTGACCAAGATCAAATTTGAGCTGCCACTATGGAATGTTCCGGACTGGGATGACGAAATGTGCACTGTCATGTGGAAGGACATCACCGGGAACCAGGAGCCAGCAGCCCAATGGCCTGAAAAAGAGAAGGTAAGAAGCAAAATGGCAAACAAAGCCACCACAGCTTTTCCAAAAAGAACCACCATAACACCATCACTGCTGGCTGAGCAGCTCCTGCTTCCTCTGGACACTGGACAGCCCTGAGGTTCACCAGCAGGGCATTCTAGGGGAGAGGTGGATGCACATGACCCTCACACAAGAGGGAAAGCCTTTAGACAAGAGACCATTAGCCACACACTATCAGTCTGGGCCACAAGCACAAGTGCTGCAGCCCATGTTGAATGGGAGACAATGTTTTTGATTATCTCATTTTATGGTGTTTGAAATCTCTCCATATGATTTGGTGCCTTTTCACCAACAAGGAGTTAAGTCTGCTGCACTCTGTCTCTTCTTTAGAAGTGGAGACAAATACACTTCTACTGCACCTGCTGGTGAACGCCAAGGTTTGTCTCCATGGATACCAGAGATTTTGGTTGTGGTCTCTGTATTGGGAGGGTTATCTCATCATGGAGTAGCCCAGGCACTGTGTGACCGTATGGAGGAGTCCGGAGAAGGATCATCTCTGGAGACTCTTGCTTTTATTGTCATTATTGCCAAACACACTCAGCTTGGGTGAAGGCTCTTTCCAAGTTTCTGGACCATTTTAAGGCCTCTAAACCATCCTCTTTTCTATCAGAACATCTGCAGTTGGACACTTTCCTAGTGAGATCTTTCACATCCCAAAATGCCCATCCCCAGCTGCCAGCAGTGTGGCTGTTGCTCCACAGGTGACATCTGGAGAGCACTTTCTCCTAAGACAAGAAGAAAAAAGTGCTTCCTAGAAGTCTGCAGTCATGGGGTTCTCCACCCACAGAGCTCCAGCAGGGGAACTTAACCCTAATTTTGAGACCTGCTGGATTTCTAGGGGACCAGGGAAAAAGTCAGTCCCTCTCCAAGGTTGAAGTACAGGGATTGGAACGCCGCTGTAGTCTCCATGGGTACATTAACAGCTGTGCTAGGACTGCTTTGATCAGTGGGCAGAAACAACTACTGCAGCACAACAGTCCCAATTCTGTCATCTTTCCAGGGAAGTAAAAGTGAATGGTCCTTTCTAGTCCCTCTATGAGGCTGATGTTGGAGGCCCAAAGATTCCCTTCTCAGCCTGACTTTCTGGGCTCTGCTCAGCGATTCTTTTCTCCTCTTTTGCAGACAGTGGAGACAGTCCCAGAACCGGCTCACACTGTGCTGAAGAAGAGCGGCCAGGAGGCCGAGCTGTGCCTCAGTGCCTTGGTTGCCTACGCCCAGTTCAAACTGGACACAGTCGTGGTTCAGCTCAAGGACACCTTGCCCTTCCAGACAAGGACAGCCACGTGAGTGCTGAGGCCAGGCAGGGCCCTGCCAGCGGGAGCTGCCTTTGTGGAACTTTGTGCTGGCCGTGGCTGGGGAGACAAAACTCACGACTCGAGCTCCAGGTGCTCAGGAGACAAAACAGCCTCGTTCATTATTCAGAGCTCACTGAAATACCCAATGCAAATCTCCTGAGCTAGACAGCCATTGGCTGAGATCTCTCTCCTGCCCAACTTCCTGGCCAGTGCTGTGCTCACTTCTCAGCTTGGATGGGGCTGGCCAAGGGTCCCCTGTAACTTACCTGGGAACACGTTCAGGCATGAACTAGGCCAGCTGAATTGGATTTGTGTTATGGCCACATTCACTGTGTCCAGTCCAGACCAGCTGTACTGTGACAATGCTGTGACACCTTTGCCCAGGGCTGACCCAGTGCCTGCTTCCCAGAACTCCACCCCAGCCAAAACCAGCACAGGCTTGTTCACATGCATGCCAAGCCAAGCAGGAGAGGGTGGTCAGGAGAGGCTCAATGCTGCCATTTTCTGCTGAGAACAGCCACGGGTTTGCTTTCACTGCGTGTCACCTGTCCTCATCTGCTCAAGAATAAGTTTGCAGTCAAACAAGACCTAAAGAAAGTCCAAAGTAAGCCCCTTAGCTTCAATGTCCTGGGCACCATGTTGGCCCTTTCCTCTTCAACTTCCAGACTTCGAAATACTTTTCTGGGCCACCCAGGAAGGACAGCAGTCTGAGCATGGCAGGGTTGCCTGGGGAAGAAGATGCTCCTCAGCAGAAAGTGGTAGCAGGAGTCCCTCAGACAATGTTACTGTACTATTTGCTTTCTATTTATTGGACTTTTTTTTTTAATTCCTCCTTCTTGCTTTTCAGTTTCAGGATGCACAACACAGGGAAGGTGGCCCTGGAATACTTCTGGGAGGAAGCTGCTCCTGCAGATAGTGAAGCAGTGAGGATGCCATATTCAACCTCTCTGATGGGTAAGGGCATTTCACTTGGTAGCTGAGGGCCTGGGGAGAAGACCCTGCCCCTTCACCCCAAAACTTGAATTCCTTTTTCCTCCTTGTCCACACGTTCACTTTCATCAGCATCTTCCCAGCTGCAGCTGGAGAGTTTTCTCCTTGCCCCCTCTGCCTTTCAGCCCCTTTTGTTCTTGCTCTGCCACTTCAGCTCTGCAAAGGAGCTGAGCCAGGCTCTGGGGAGAGCCACGTGCTGGGTCAGGACTGGGAGGGGGGACATCAGGTCATTGCTTTGAGAAGTCTGAGTCTGGGGAGAGCAATGGTGTAACGAGTGAGCTGCCCTGCAGCCACTGTCTGTGTGCAGTTCCCCACTCCAGGGCAGCTGCAAAGTCACTGTCTAAAACCAGCTCCTGCTTTGGCACAGGAGTGTGTGCTGCAGCAGAGACCCTGCTCCCAGAAGCTCTGTTCCCTGCTGGGAACTTGGCCAGAGATGCTCCGAGTGCATCCCAGCTCTCTTCCACCTATGTGCTGCTGCAGGAGGCAGCGTTGCTGGCAACACAGATTTTGTCTTTGAATGGTGTCCTCTTCCTCTCTGCAGGTGGGCTCATCTCTGCTCCTGTTGTAAGGCAGCGCAGAAAGCTGGTGCTTCTTTTCCGGGGGGAGCAGGACCATCCTTTTGAGACGCATCCTTCTGAGCTGCGGCACCTACAGTGGCTTGCCGAGGAGCAGCAAGATTCCGAGCAGGAACAGCTGCAGGATTCCGAGCAGGAACAGCAAGATTCTGACCAGGAGCAGCTTTCTGAGGAAGAGCAGCTGGATGCCAAGCAGAAGAAGAGTTCCAAGAAGTGGTGCCGCTCCAAGGAATGGAATCTCTCCCCGCAGCGTGCCACTTCCTCCCTGGAAGTCCTCCCAGATGTCACCCATGACCAGTCACTGTTCTCCATCAACCCCAACTTCGGCACCATCGCTCCTGGCCAGAAGAAGACCTTTCATGTGCTCTTCTCCCCAAAGGATGTGGGGAACTTTGAGACCACCATGCTGTGCAGGTGGGAAACATGGACACACTTGCCAACTCACACTTCTGATGGCTATCACTGAATCACAGGGTGGGACAGGGTGGAAGGGACCACAGGAGGTCATCTGGTCCCACTTCCCTACTCAAGCGGGGTCATCCCAGAGCACATGGCACAGAGCAGTGTCCAGAGGGCTCTGCAATAATTCCAGTGAGGGACACTCCACACCCTCTCTGGGCAGCCTGTCACCCGCAAAGGGAAGAAGTTCTTCCTCAGGTTCAGGTGCAACTTCCTGTTCAGGTTCTGCCCGTTGCCTCTTGTGCTATTGCTGGGCATCACCAAGCACAGCCTGGTTCATCCCCTAACACCCTCCCTTCAGTCCCTCTGACCGGGATGGGGAGGTGGGCCTGGAGACAAGCAGTCCCAGAGAGGCAGCAGCTCCCACAGGAGCGCAGAGAGATCATCTGGCCTTGGTAGGGAGACACTGGCAAAAGACACTGTATGAAACATTAAGCTCCTGGAGGGTTGCAAGATCTTGAATGAGAGACCCAGGGACCAGCCAGTCCCTAGCTCTGCTTCTGGCACAGAGCTGCTCACTGCTTGCACAGAGGGAGGATGCAATGCTGTGTGCTCTGCAAGGAGGCAGAAAAGCGTCTGGCTGGAAATGTTTCTCTGGCTAATACCAGTCCCTTTCTCCCCAGCATTCCTAACCTGGAGCAGACTCACAGGACGGTGCAGGTGGTTCTGAAAGGCAGAGCCCGGCAGTGGAAGCGTTTTGAAAAACCAAAATGCTCTGCCTTACAGCAGACAGAGGAAGGCCAGGGACACAAGAAGCAGCTGCACTGGCAACCAACACCACAGTGACAGCATTTGTGTCAGCTGGAGCATCCAGCAGGAGCCAGCAACATCTTGTTTCCTACTGCTGATGGTGTCCCACCCTTTACATGCGACCTCTGCAGCTGCCCTTCCCAGCTCCAGCCATCATCATCTTTTAATTAACTTTGTTAATTAAATAATTGTTTGTTAATTTGTTAAATAACTTAAGTTTCAGTTAACTGTAAATAAACACTTGCTAATAAGTTGTTAACCGTTAGCCATGGTGCCAGAGATCTTTCCTTAAACCCCACTACCCCAGTTCAAACCCCCAAGTTAGTACATTCTGAGGTTCCCCCCAGTTGTCTCCAGTTACTCCGTTCACCCTCTCCTCCCTGGTGTACCCAGAATGGCTCCTGGAGAGCACAAGATGATGGGGACCGCATGGCCAGGCCCCTCCCTTGTACTTCTCCTCCCCAAAATCCTTTCCTTCTTCCTACTTCCAACCCCTTCTTCCCTGATGCTCCTCCCCCTGTTATCTCTCCTCCTCCAGTTGTCCCTCCCCTTCCTGTCCCCTCGGACCCCTCCTTCTCCACTTGGGCTCCTCCTCCTGAAAAGGTCCCCACCCCTTCCTTTCACAATGGCCCCTCCTCTGAGCCCTCCTCTTTCCCCTGCAGCACCGCCAACCCTCTTCTGACTTTCAGATCCCACACCCCTCCTTCTGGTTCCCACACCCTGTGAGCCACAAGTGCCGAGCCCAGGAACCGGAACCCAGAACAGGAGACCCTTCCTCTTGCCACTCCAATTATGTTCAATTATGTGGGAGTGTGCTTCTGGAATGAGAGCCATTCTCATTTCAAAACAAAAGAGAACTCTGCAAAGCCCAGAAAGAGTTTGGAAAGGGAAGCAAATATTTTAAGGGCCTTTTAAAGGCCACCCTCTCCTCCAATCTCTCGGTCCCGTATGACCTCCATGATTTATTTTCGTGCCTCCTTACCCCATCAGAATATCTTGCATGGGAGGGGGCATGGAAGAGGTCATTACAGGCCGAATGTTCTGAGCTATTGCAAAGTTCCGACAGCGCCCTTGATGCCATTGGGAATAAAATAACAACCGAGCACTTGAGCGGCGATGGGGAATGGGCACAGGCGAAGGACCAGGCCCGGGTTTTGCCAAGGCCGGCCCTTGAAAAGATCAAAACAGCTGCAGAGAAAGCGTTCCTCACGTTACCATCCAGAGAACCCCAAGCGAGTTCCACAATCATTCTGCACCAGCATTTTTGAGAAGAGTTGGCCGTCACACTGGGAATTGAAACCATGGCAGGCACCATACAGGGCATGGGGGGAGCTTGTTCTTGTTATCTTTTCTATTTTTAAGAGATGTTGTTAAGAGATACGGAAATTCTGTGCACTGACAGAGCCCTTGTAAGAAGTGTAAATTAGTACAACGCCTTCGGGCTTAAATTCAAGCCAGAAGCACCCCTGCTCCCAGAGCAGCAACCCTTCTGTCACTGCTCTCGGACTGCAGCTTCACAAACAGGTGAAACAAACAGACCTCAGCTTAGAAGACCTAAAAGCTAACTTTGTTTTCCTTGAGCAGATTCAGGAGCTACCTGTATTATATATATAAATACTTCACAAGAAAAGAGCAAGAGTGTCAAAAAGGCAAAAGAGCTTGGTAATTTGTAGAAAGTAACTTTGATCAAAAATACAGTGGGTTAATAGAGCAGTCTGAAGATGACATTCACAATTTTCCTGGTGATATTGTGCACTGTACTGTAACAGTGGGTAACAATTAGACATAGCCAATAGGATAACTGGATATTCAATCACTGAATTCTCATTCTTCTGAACACTTCAGCTGTGCTGTAAACTTCAGAGACATTTTTTCAGCAGCTTTCAACAAGTTACTCTGGATTCATCATTCCTGAGACCTAATTGAGTCAAAATGCCAAGTGGGATTATTCTTTCTCAAAGCCTGGAGCCACACAGAGTGAACAAGTACATAAATCATCATGTGCATCCCCATACACCTAACAGTCCAGCCACTAACCAGAGTTTACAAAGGAAAATTCAACATGCACAGTCATTTTTTCACTTTTGCTACAAATTATGTAAAAGAATAAGCTACAAATAGTATCTGAAACCTGTTTAAACTCAGGGATAGTGATGCGGTGCCACAGTCCCAGGCCAGCTCACCACCACCAAGGCACCCTGACAAGTGTGGGGAACAGCTCCTGAATTTCACAGCAGGAGCTGAACCTTCGAGCCGCTGCCCTACAGCACGTTAGAGCTGTCAGCACAAGGAAGAGGGAAAGGACGAGGAGAAGGCTCTCTGAACAGCACCCAGGAATGAGCACATGCTCTGAACGGGTCACGGACAAAGCCACAAGCACTCTGTGCTGGGGATTAAATAGAAAGAGTGGCTACAACCTGTCAACCAATGAGGAGCCAACAGGGCAGGAGCATCAGGCGGGATTAACAGCACAGGGACCAATAAGGATAAGGGGGAGGAGAGAACAGGTCACACGGGCCAATGGGGCCTCGAGGATTGGGGGATTGACAGGGGGGTGGGGCAATCAGGGATTGGCCCAACTGGGCATTGACAGGGAAGGGTCTGGAAGGAAGGGGCAGTGACAGGCAGGGAAGGTTTGGGGTAAGGGCTTGGGTCACAATGATAGGCAGCGTAGGGGAGGATACAACTTAGGGGCAATCCAACTTTGGGGGAACACAGGAATATAGGAACAAACCATTAGCTGTACAACCAGAAATTAAGAAACTATTAAAATGAACACATGCCGCAACACGATGGCATTGCAATACTGTCGCTGCCCGCTTGGCCCTTCACGCCCCGGCTAGCTCGTGCCAAGCGGGCAGCGGCAGGAGTGGGGAACCAGGCGAGCACTGTGTGGCTCGACCTGGAACCTCTAGAGCTCCTTTGGGCTTGGGCTCTATAGTGTGCAGGGCGACACGAGGTGCAGTAAAGGGAGAGAGAGTGCTCGGAGTCCTCCAATTTCCCAGGAACAAGTTTATTCCAGCAGGTGCAGGGAGAAGGCGATGAGGGACAGGGCTGGGATCTCGAGGAGAAAGTCCGAGCCGAGACCCTGGGCACCTCTGTGCGCCAGGTTTTAAAGCCCGTGGGCGGCTCATACAACAACCAATGATATGGCAGCAGGGGAGGTGTTGTAGGAAGGGGTTACAATACACAAATCCAATGGTAGGGACTTGGGGGAGGGAGGATAGCTATACAACCAATAGGGCATCGAGTAAGGGATGATGAGCAGGGAAGGAACCAGAACAAAAGGTGTGGTGTACATAGATTGATAGGGCTTGGGGGTAGGACCAAAGTGATGGATGGGGAACAATCTGGAAAGAGGGGAGAGGTTTACAATGACAGGCAACTGGGAACAAACTATATATGGGATAGTGGGGGAGGTAACTGGGTCAAACCAACTCTAAGCTCAACGAAGGTGAACAAACATACTTAATGAAGATAAACTAACAGGCGGCAACATCTCCCCCTTTCTTTTTTAGAAAGAGGAGTTTGCATCGGCAGGAGGTGCAGAGGGTTCAACAAACCAGTCTTGGGGTACGGGAGAAGGAGGAGGTGAAGAGGGAGGAGAAGGAGCGCTAACAAAATTGACTTGAGGGGAGGGGGATACAAGATGTAAAAGCGATTGAACTAAACATCTCTTTAAAACTGCAAACGCTATTAAAACGATGAAAACGATGAAAACAATCCATAAAACAGTCTTTAAAATGGACGAGAGCCATCCGGAGACCCCCCATCCCGAAAAAAGACTGGTGACCCAGTCATTAGTCTCTGGGCCACCAGCATCATCAGGAGCGCAGTGGTTGGCGCAACGATCGGGGTGGTCATCTTTCCGATGGCTCTTTCTGAAAACAAAACATACGAAAAGCATAGCTTTAACTGAAAAAGGTAGGTTGACGTAACAAAAAGGGGCTTGGGTTGTTTCCTCCTCCTCGGGATGGGGGATGGCTCATCCGGACACGACGTCACTGACATCCTCGACCCTATCTGGTGGCCTGCTTGGATGTCTGGGGACGTAAGGTTTCACCCATCTTTGTGGGATCCACCTTAGTCCCTGGGGCGAGGATATGCAAGCGTACCCCCGCCCCCAGGTCACCAGATCAAAAGGACCCAAGATCTTCTGGGTCTCAGGGTCCCGGACCAGCACTGGAGGGCGCTGCTGCAACTGGTAGTTCTTGTTGGTCTTGAAATACCGGGCCACTGGAGGGCTAGGGTCCTGTTCGGAACAATTGAGAAAGTTTAGCGTGTAAAGGGCTTTGCACAACCGCTCTTGTGGCGTGCAGCCCTTCACAGTCTCCCTTTGATGAGAAAGGACACGCTTGAGCGACTGATGGGCTCGCTCAACGATCGCTTGGCCGGTGGGGGAGTGTGGGATGCCTCTCTTATGTTCCACTCCCCACTCCTGCAGGAATTCCTCCAGTTTCCTGGAGGTGTATGCTGGGCCATTGTCTGTTTTTATTTCTTTGGGGACCCCCAGTACAGAGAAAGCCTGCATTAGATGCTTACAGACATGCTCGGCTTTCTCTCCTGTGTGGGCAGAAGCAAAGACAGCACCTGAGAAGGTATCGATGGAAAGGTGTACGAACCGAAACCTGCCAAACTCAGGGACGTGTGTTACGTCCATCTGCCACACTTCGCAGCTTCCCAGACCTCGAGGGTTGACCCCCGATCCCAAGGAGGGCATTGCGGTGGATTGGCAATGTGGGCATGTGGCCACAATGGCTCTGGCTTGATCTCGCCGCAGGTGGAATTGGCGGACCAGACCAGGCACATTTTGATGGAACATCTGATGGCTCAGCTTAGCTTGTTGGAACAGATCTGGGAGCTGAGCCATGGAAACAGGGGCAGCGAGGGAATCAGCTACCTGGTTTCCCTCGGCTACCGGGCCAGGGAGATCCGTATGTGACCCTACATGCATTACAAAAAATGGTTGCTTTCTGTGGGAAACAGCATATATTAG
The DNA here is from genome assembly GCF_971803275.1 of Cyanistes caeruleus. Lineage (NCBI taxonomy): Eukaryota > Metazoa > Chordata > Aves > Passeriformes > Paridae > Cyanistes > Cyanistes caeruleus. The sequence continues at coordinate 122,672 of NW_028255959.1, forward strand.
CTTAGAAAGCAACTCAAACAATTTCGGGTTTGAGACCTCCTTCAGAGCAGCGTGCTCTGCTCTGGCAACTACCCCTGCAACATAGGCCGAATCAGTGATTAAATTGAAAGGTTCAGGAAACCTCTCAAAGGCTCTGACGACTGCATCCAACTCAGCAACTTGCGGAGACCCTTCCACATATTGAATATCTGCTTCCCACTGCTGAGTTTCGGGATCTCGCCAAGTCACTACAGACTTGTGAGATGCCCCGGATGCGTCTGTGAACACAGTCAAAGCTTTGAGGGGCTTTCTGCTCCGCATTTCTTTTGGAATCGGTTCAAATTTAGAATTGAAAAATTTGTGGGCAGGGGCATGGACCAAAACTTGGCCTTCAAAACTATCTAAAGCAATCTGGAGTGTCTCATTCTCCCGAAGTAGTTGATTAAACATTTCTTTTGTCAGCCTATCTGGAGACGCTTTGTCCCGAGACAAGCTGACTGGTACTCGAACGCATGCAAAATCACATCCAGCCATCTCCCGAAGCCGAGCTCGAGCTCTCCCGATGAGCTGAGCCATCAGCTCCTGTGGCCGGATGATACTTTTGGACCTTTGATGGCTCAAGAAAACCCACTCTATGATTAAGAGGGGATCCTTAGAGCCCTGGTCCCACTGAAAAATCAGCCCACTGAGGTGTGGCATTCTCCCGAGTATGATGAATTCAAAAGGCAGGGTCGGCTCGTACCGATGTGCTTGCCTTTCGACAAGCGCATCCTCCACTTTCTCTAGGGCTTTCCTCGCCTCTGGGGTCAGAGTCCTGGGAGAACTCAGCTCTTTCTCCCCCTTCAAAAGTGTGAAGAGGGGGGCTAGGTCTTCCGTGGAAAGGCCCAGCCAAGGCCTGACCCAGTTTAAGGTCCCACACAGCGAGTGAAGGTCCGCTAAGGTTTTCGGATTGCTGTTTATTGCCAATTTTTGAGGCACAACAGTCCTCTCAGCAATCCGCAGACCCAGATACTTCCAGGGTGGCATCCGTTGAACTTTATCCTCCTGGAGTTGAAAACCTGCGGATGTTAAAACTTTAACCACTCGGTCAAGAGAGCGTGTGAGTAAATCGTCATGGGGGGCGCACACTAGGACATCATCCATGTAGTGATGGATGATGACCTCCCCCATTTTGGCACGTACAGGAGACAGCAATGAGGAGACATACCACTGGCAGATAGTCGGCGAGTTTTTCATGCCCTGGGGCAATACCCGCCAGTGGAACCTCCTCATTGGGGCTTCTCGGTTAAGGGTAGGCACCGAGAAGGCAAACCGTGGGGCATCTTCAGGGTGTAGAGGAATTTGGAAGAAGCAATCTTTGATGTCAACTACTGCCAATTGCCAATTTCGAGGGAGCATGGTTGGGGAAGGCATCCCTGGTTGAAGAGGTCCCATGTCTACAGTGATCTTGTTGATTTCACGAAGATCGTGAAGGAGCCGCCACTTGTCTTTCCCCGGCTTACGGATTACAAATACTGGGGAGTTCCAAGGGCTGGTGGTCTCGACTATATTACCCTTCGCTAACTGCTCCTCCACGAGTTCGTTGAGCGCCTTCAATTTATCTTTCCTGAGCGGCCACTGATCAATCCAGACCGCTTCGTTAGTGGTCCAATCTAACTTCTGGAAAGGGCGCTCCACAGTGGCCGCTTCTAAAAATCCCGAGGGGTTTTTGGGATTTCAATCTTCACCCCCCACTGAGACATGAGATCCCTCCCCCACAAGGGAACCTGATAATCCGCAACGAATGGGCGTAAGTTTGCCAATTGCCCATCCGGCCCCGCAATTTGTACCACACTCTTTGAAATGCGAGCCAATTGGGTACCCCCTATACCCTGTATCTTCCCTGCCACGGGTTGCAACTCCCAATGTGACGGCCATCTCCTTTCGGGGATGATCGTCACATCCGCTCCTGTGTCAAGCAGACCTTTCATCTGTAAGGATTCTGCACCCTGCTTGACGCTGCAGTCTATGATGGGTTTATCCTCACCCACTACTTCTGCCCAGTAGACGCCTGGTGCGTGGTCGTCTACTGGGATACCCTCGGGAATGGGGATAAACTGGGCGATGATCTGGCCTTTAGGGAGGAAGTATGGTGGGTGAGTGCAGCGCGCCAGGAGAATGAGGTTCTCCGGACCACCTGGGAAGGTGATCGGAGAAATCTCAATCTCCGGGGGTGTGTGCTTGGTGTCCCCGATGGCAATATACTTACAGTCGTGTCCATTCCCTGGCTGGTTCTCCTCCAGTGGGTCCACAGCTACCACCGTCCAGTGCTGGGACCGGAAGAGGATGTCTTTGACGGTGATAAGGTGTCGCGTCCGGTAAATTTGCCACGTCCGATGATTCTTTCCCCCCACCTCCGCGATACCTGCCCCATTTTTTGCATCGCGCGGGGCAGGTTCGCGCCGCGCTCTCAGTTTTTTTGTTTTTTATTAGCTGTTCCCTCCAGTACCCTCTCCCCAGATCCATTTCCCACGAGCCCCTGGCGTGGGTGGGCGGTGGGACAGTCCCTCGCCATGGGACCCAGTTGTCCACATCGGTAACACTGAGTAGTTCTTGCTGGTGGAAGGATGAACTGGCCCGACGGGTGTTGGGTCACTGCCGCTGTTGGTGTTCTCCTGGCCGCCTGTGGTGGTGGTGGTACCCTGGACGCCCCCACTAACGGAACTTTCTTCTCACATGCATCAATGAGGACGTCCAAGGTTGGCGGTGGATACATGGGCAAACTAAATATAACCTGTTTGCAGATGTCATTACAGTTCGCCTTAGCCATTTCTGAGACAAGCTGCTCTTGTAGCTCAGGTTTATCAACTTGTCTTTCTATTTGCTCCTGTAAACGGTTAATAAACACGGTAAATGGCTCATCGGGGAACTGTTTAATATTTGAGAAGTTGGCCAGGGGTTCCCCCCCTGGCAGGATGTTAAATACCTTCTCTGCGGCCTCCGTGATCTTAGCTAAGACAGGCCGTGGTAAAACCCTTGCCTGTTCTTCCGGCTTCCCCCAATTCCCTTCACCGCACAAGTGATCTATCGAGAGGGGGTTTTCATCCGCGTCAACCGCGGACTCCTCGCTGCGCAACAGCTCAGGAAGGATGGCCTCTAACGACTTCTTCCACCTCAGTTTCCACAGCCTATAATCAGCTGGGGAAAGGAGGCAGGCAAACAACTCTTTTAAGTCGTGGGGGACCATCTCGTTCGCGGAGAAGGTGGCTTTTAATAAACCCTTAAAGTATTCACTTCTCCTGCCGAACTCTTTCTGGGCTTTGCACAGCTCCCTCTTTGTCTGGAAGGAGAAGGGTTCCCATTCTCGGTACCTCCCTCCCCTTCCTCTAAAACTGACCGGTGCGGCAAAGGGAATCACTACCTGTTCCGGGTTCTGGTCCTCAGGCCTGTCACTTCCTGTCCCCGAAGCGTGGGAACTGGATGGGACAGTGTGGGAGCTGGGAGGAGGGACGTGGGAACCAGGAAGAGGGGCGTGGGAACCAGGAAGAGGGGCGTGGGAACCGGGAGGAGGGGCGTGGGAACCGGGAGGAGGGGCGTGGGAACCAGAAGCCGGAAGAGGCGGGGCTGGAGGACCGACTGAGGAGGAGGGCTGAAGGGAGGAGCAGCGGCCGGAAGGGGTGGGGTTTTGGGAGGTCACACTTTGGAGACACGCCCCTGAGGAGGAGGAACCACCCAAGGGGAGGTGGGAGGAGTCAGGGTAGGATGGAAGGGAGGGGCTAGAGAGGAAAGGGTTGGTCATTGAGGGAAGAAAGGGGTTCTTGGAAGAAGGAGCACAAGGGGGGGGTCCGACCATGCGGTCCCCACCATCTTGTGCCCTTTGGAGGCCATTTTGAGGGTTAGGAAAGGGGTCAGGGGATATAGGGGAGCATTGAAAACTGGGGGAAACTGAGGCACGGGGGTTAGAAGAGGAATCAGGGAACATGGAGGAGCCTTGGAGACTGGGGGAAACTGAGACATGGGGGTCTGAGGGTAAAAACTGGGGACTTGTAACCTGGGAAACGTTTAACTGAGGGTTGCTAACTGGGGAAACTGAGGAATGGGAAGACACTCTGGCAGCTTGGCCAGGGCTGCCAGGGCAAGGGTTCTGGGAGAGACGTGGGGAGCCAGGGATCCTGTTACCCTTGGGGGATCCCTGAACAGGACAACTTGCCCTGCAGGTCGCTCTGCAGGTCTCCCTCAACTCGGGATCAGGGGGAGAGGAACATGGGGATAGGGAAACTGGGGAAACTGGGGAGTTTTGTGGCGGCTGCTTCTGCATTTTCTTTTCCTCTATTACAGCAGACCGAATTAAAATAAATAATGTTACAAATTTTTCAACCGAATTATCACCTCCATTAACTATCTCCGTTAATTTTGATCCAACTGCATTCCAGAATTCTACAGAATTTGCTTTGTCTGGGGTCACATTTGGGAAATGCAGGAACAGCCATCTCACAAACCTCTTTACCCTCCCACGAGAAAACTTCTTATTCCCCCACTCAAGGGTACCCACAACTTGGTAAAAGACTCTCTTTTGCTGTGCCGAAAGACGTGCTCCCATCTTGTCAGCCCTGGCACAGCAATCCCACCGCCCCCTGCAACCAAACGACAAATCAACGAAATAAAAACACGGGTCCGGACCGGGCTACACACACACACTCCCCCCCGAGGGAGTTTTCACACACTGGGCGCCCCCTCGTCCCACACACAGGGACCACTCACCCAAGTCCGGACGACTGTTGCAGGCGACGTCCACACCTCCCGAGGCGACCGTCTGCACGTCTGACGGCTGCCGCCTCGACCTCTGGGAGCGCAACTCGGCAAAAACGAGTCTGCTACTACGAGAGCAGCTGCCGCTCACGGTCTCTGTGAAATCCACTGGAATTTGTAGATCCACCAACCTCTCCGGGGGTCTCCACGCCTTGCGAGAGGCCCCACGTTGGGCGCCAGCTGTTGCTGCCCGCTCGGCCCTTCACGCCCTGGCTAGCTTGTGCCAAGCGTCGGCGGCAGGAGTGGGGAACCAGGTGAGCACTGTGTGGCTCGACCTGGAACCTCTAGAGCTCCTTTGGGCTTGGGCTCTGTAGTATGCAGGGCGACATGAGGTGCAGTAAAGGGAGAGAGAGTGCTCGGAGTCCTCCAATTTCCCAGGAACAAGTTTATTCCAGCAGGTGCAGGGAGAAGGCGATGAGGGACAGGGCTGGGATCTCGAGGAGAAAGTCCGAGCCGAGACCCTGGGCACCTCTGTGCGCCAGGTTTTAAAGCCCGTGGGCGGCTCATACAACAACCAATGATATGGCAGCAGGGGAGGTGTTGTGGGAAGGGGTTACAATACACAAATCCAATGGTAGGGACTTGGGGGAGGGAGGATAGCTATACAACCAATAGGGCATCGAGTAAGGGATGATGAGCAGGGAAGGAACCAGAACAAAAGGTGTGGTGTACATAGATTGATAGGGCTTGGGGGTAGGACCAAAGTGATGGATGGGGAACAATCTGGAAAGAGGGGAGAGGTTTACAATGACAGGCAACTGGGAACAAACCATATCGGGATAGTGGGGAGTAACTGGGGCAAACCAACTCTAAGCTCAACAAAGGTGAACAAACATACTTAATGAAGGTAAACTAACAGGCGGCAACAATTTGTGGCCAATTTAAAATAAATGGCAGTATTTGGTTATTTCCTTTTGGCTGCTGTGAGTTTTGCAAGTAGTAACGTACTACTGTTTCCTACAGTCCATTTGTCTTTTCTTCCTAAGCACTCATCTCTCCTGTGCCAAAGAAAAGGAGAATTAAAAACAATTCATCTGTGTAAAGAGTTTGCAGGTGTTAACTTGGTGTTAGCAATACTTTATGCTATTACTGCTGAATCCACAGGTCTGCACTTTTAGCAAGATGTTTTACTGAGTTCTGTGGAATGTAACTGGTATGTAGATAACCTGTTTTTCACTAGAGAAGCTTTGAGCCAGCTCTGAATTTTTCTTTCAGTTAGTTCTGTATTTCTAACAACAGCAGGGCAGTATCAGCATGACAAAATCTCAGGAATTTGTGGGGGGTTTTCTTAATTTATTTCTAAAACTTACATATTAATCTTACTCACAATTCTTTCTACTTCCTTCTATTTTTCCTTGCCTGGTTTTGTACCACCACTTTATAAATGAACAAAGCATCCATCACGGTGTTGAAGGGAGATAGAATCCAAAGACACAGATTTGTTTGGGGCCAGAAGAGAAACCCAAATGGGGATTATGGAGCTTCTAGACATGCAGACACCTCTGGGTGCAACCACCTGAAAGCAGCACGTTGGATAAAGAACTGTAACCCTAAATCCTGGAGGCAGAAGGGCTAAAGGCCAAATCTATGGGATGTAGCCATGGCCAGTCCCCAGCCACGATGAGGAGCACTCTGATCCAAGGGCAAACAGCACAACTTCTTCCCATCCATGGGCACCCTCTGCAGCTTCCCCTCTTCTCACTGCCATCCCAAAGCTTCTCCTTTTGGGTGAGCCATCTCCCCTGTCCTCTGAGAGAGTTAATGGCTGGAATGTCAAAGGTTCAGCTGTGAAATCATGCTTAGAAGGCAAAGCTTTCTCTTTTACCCAGTGGAGAACGATGGTCACAGTAGAGCAGCACCCCAAAGTGACATGCTGACCTGGAATCCCAATCTCCTTGCCTTACATTTTAATTTTCGCTTGTCTACCACACGAGCAAGCTACTGAGCTCTGCAGAAGGGCAAATGGAACAAGAGGGGAAGGTTGTTACTATTTTGGGTGGCTTTTTGAATGAGTTGATGATAGCCAAGAATTGATTTCATCATGACTGGGGCAAAGTACTTGTTATGCATTCACAACTCCATTCACAACTCAGCCACCAGCTCCAGTTATCAGATTGTGAATTGTTCTAGCAGAAAGATCAAAAACTCTCAGAAATATTTTTATTTTGACACATTATTGGAGGGGAGGAATTTTTTCTTCACACTGTCACAGACTGGAAGCTTTTTCTTGAATGACTTGGTTGCTAGTTTTAGATGTATTTCCCTTTTCCTTGCAGATAAGAGATGAGGACAGCGGCTACAACAAAAATCTGTTTTGCATTCCTAAGCATTATGAAGAGGATTTAGAAAGAGTCTTCATTCCTCACGGACTCATCCTGGACAGGTATGAGGGTAAACAGGAGAGAACAGGGACAGTGATGCCCATTTTTGTCCCTCCAAATGAAAAAAGCCTGAGGTCCTGCCCTGTGCAGTCCATGGGAAACGGGGAAACTCTGCAGCCCTAACACTTCTGTCCTAAAGTCTGGGATAAGAGGGGGTTTATGGAGAGGATTCCTCTGCAAGCCCAGTCAAGCTTCCATGTTCCATCACCTCTCTTGAAGCCCACCTATCCTGCAATATTTGTGTTTATGGGTTAAATTTGCTTATGCTGTGCAAATACCTAATTTATTTTCCTACGACTTGCTGTGCTCACAATTTGCTAGTTAGAAAAACCTAACAGCAAGATCAGAATTTTTACTTGAACATTGCTTAATATATGCACAAACAGCTCTGATATACAGAACACTTTCCAGAATTGCCTTTTTTTTCCTTCTTTCTCCCAGGACAGAGCGTTTGGCTGGAGATATCATGCAAGACATGGGAAGTCATCACATTGTTGCACTCTGTGTCCTTAAAGGAGGCTATAAATTCTTTGCTGATTTGCTGGACCATATAAAAGCACTGAATCAAAATGGTGATAAATCTGTGCCCGTTACCGTGGATTTTGTCAGAATAAAAAGCTACTGTGTGAGTGACTTTCTTTTCTTTGGAAAATTGACTCTCTCCATAGACTGGCATTCTAAATACTGGTGGTTTGTGTGAGAACCCCCCAAAAATGGAGTTTATGTGTACATTCTCTTCAAATTACATACTAAAAAGGAACTGATTTACTGATCTGCCCCAAAGGGTGGATATTATATATTCACTGGGATAAACATAGCAGAACACTCAAGATGACAAAGCCAGGGGCAGATCTCCAACTCCTTCCTCTTGCAAGAAGCAAGAGCAGCTCACCTTTCAAACAAATCCAGGACAACACTTTGGGGGGCATGCTTTATGTGACTTCCATCTCTTCTTTCTCCTTCTAGAATGAGTCACCTGCAGAAAAAAATCAGTTTTATTGGTGAGGAGCTGTCTACACTAAGTGGGAAGGTATGAATTGGCATCTTCAGCTTTTAAAGGAAAACAACTCTTCTTGTGTGTTTTCCAGGAAATCCATCTTTATTGAAGATTTTGATACTGCATACTTCCAGTCTCTTAACACTGATTTAAAATGCTGGGCTTTGAAGCAGTGAATAATTCCCACTGATCTCAGTGGAAACTTGGAGTGATCAGCAATGAGTGCTCCCAAAGGTCCTATTCCCCATTTTATCCCAGAACCCCCAGAAATGAACCACACTCACCTGACTCATTCAGTGCCTCTGGAGTACTGGTGCTGTACACAGAGCAATATACAGACCTGACACAGGTGCCTTTAGCACCATATTTAAGCTTTCAGAAATACTTACAAAAAGACTCTTCAGTAAGCACCAAAGTCAAGTCAGTAGTTCAAGTGACAATCTCCTTTGAAAATCAAGGCAAATTCCTTGTAACTGAGGGTTTTAGTGTGCTTTTCTTGGCTGTTTGGTTTGCTGAAAATTGCCATTTAAGTATTTTTTTTTTCTTTTCCTTCCTTCCCTATGTAATCTCTTCCAGAATGTGTTAGTAGTAGAGGTAAGTAATGACTGAAGGAGGGGTGGAATGACACAGATTCTTTTCTCCCTTCTTTTCAAATGAATACATATTAGATATAAAATAATAATTACTGAAGTTACTGGGCTGCCAGGTTGGTATACTCTAATTTAATCCACTGACAGTCTGATTTTCCTTTCAAACTTGAAGGATAATTCATTTTTTTTATCACTTTCAGGACATTATTGAGACTGGTAGAACAATGAAAGCACTGCTTTCAAAACTAAAAGACAAGAAACCAAGGATGGTAAAAGTTGTAAGGTACAAGGATATAGCTGCTAACTAACATATTCAAATCATTTGGGTGAATAGTCATTGTATGCTGCCAAGTGCTTGTTTGGCTTGAAGTTTGGGGGGGAGAAAGCAAACGCAGGAAGCAATCCTTACCCAGCTGTGGGAAAATTAAGTGTTTCTTAAACTGGGAAATTTCCCTGTGCACTACCATCTTCACTGCTCAAATTAATAAAGGAAGGTTTGATGGCTCTTTCTATGGTGTCCATAAAGTCTGATGGATTCCCTGTTTCTTACTTTATGGCTGAAGGAAATTGATGTCTTTCCATAAGTTTTCTAACGTCGCCTCAGTTGCCTCAATGCTGGAATGACAACACTCAGAATATCCCTTACTATCCTCAACTCTAGAAGTTTCCAGAATCTAAGAGTCTGTCAGCACTTGGAAGATGACTTCAAGCAGCATTCTAGATCTGCTTGTAGTAGGTCTCTAAAAGGAAATTTTGTGGAATATCCCTGTGTCTGTCAAGTAATCACAATGCTTTATAAAAACAGTTGCTTTATGCACCAGTTATTCAGACAGGCCTTCTAGGGACTGTCCAGGAGGTTCTCAGTTTCTTCTGAAGGGCACAGGCAAACCAAGACTAGATAAGATTTTGCAGAAGAAATGTCCTTTTCTCCCTCCCTCCCCACTAAAATCATTCCCAGCCACTTGGACATGCTTCCCCCTCTGTGCTGTTCCAGTGTCCTGAGGCATTGCTCCATGGAAGGGCAATGACCTGAGACCCAGGATTGGAGGGAACTGAATACAAACTAGAGCCACTTGGACATAAAGAATGAACCTAGATCAGAGCCTTTGCTTCTCCCTCCACGACAAGGCTGAACATTACTGCTTTCTGTGAAATAATCTCACTGCCTTAATTTAATGGCATGATTTTACAAGCTTATGGGGAGGTGTGGCAGAAGGGAAGTCTACAGCTTAGACATATTTTAAAAACCAACCTTCTCTGCTCTGCCTTACAGCCTGCTCGTCAAAAGGACATGTCAGAGTCCAGGTTACAGACCAGACTGTAAGTACCATGTTTTTCTAGTATTTTCCAAAACACAGTCTTACCATTTCCCTTCAGGCAAGCACATCTGACAACTGCACAGAAGTTTCATGAAGGCCAAGAGAAATGGGGAGAAACTACATAAAAACTTGTGAACTGATGTCCAGCTATGGCATCCTGAGGCCTCATGACCACCCTCTGTTTTTCCCCTGGCTGGCCTCAGTGCAGGTTTAGCTATTTGATACACAAATTTAACTATTTAGATAGCAGAAATGAATCAAACCTTAACTGTGTGTTGCTTTGCTTTGGCCCTGGAGGACATTTGTTTTGACTCTGCATTATTAAACTTGCCTTGTTTCCAAACTGAAAAGTCCTACTGAATCACGGTTCATCTACTTTCACTCAAGTAAAATCTCATTCCTTGTCTCTTCTCCCAGGACTAACTCATAACCAGGTGTTAAACAATTATTTTGTTAATAAACAGAATTCTCTTAACAACCTTAATTATATTACTGACTGATGGGAATGGTTTAGATTCTAACCTCTGTCATCAATTTATAGCTCAGATTCTTAAGGAAGCACCCTGAAAGAGATGATGCCTTTTACTCTTAGCTCAAGTGTGTGTTGAATACAAACTCTGCATTTAAAAGCTGCTTACACCACTGAAGGATAAAAAGAACTGTATTTTCTTATAGATACAGGCTTTGAAATCCCAGATCAATTTGTGGTTGGATATGCTCTTGACTACAATGAATACTTCAGAGATCTAAATGTAAGTACATGCACATTCCTCTACTGCCAAGTATCAGGTACCCAGCAAGAAGATTTGCTTCTACTCAGAGCTTCTCAACAATTAAAAAACCTTCAACTCCAGCTAGAAACTTCCAATAAAGGAGCAAAACCATTTTTAAGGTGCCGAGTTGGTAATGCAGTGTAGGTGCATGAGAAATGTTTGTGCTTCACCTTTTTATAATTCTACTCCACAAGTCTCACGGCTCAGCCGTGCTGCAGAACATTCTGGGCCCCCAAGATGGTGAGCAGCACACAATCTGTGACCCCATCTGAAAATAACTTGTCATTTGACTTTGATTGGATATTTGTCTGACTTAGTTCAACCCTATGTTGCTCTTCAGTCACCAGGTCTTTAAAGCAGCCCTGCAGGGACTCTGTGTGAAGGTCTTCCATACACTTAGGGATAACATGTCTTACATCTTACATGTCTGTAAGAACTCTTCCCTTATTCCATTACAGCTTCTTCAGGCTGCACAGAGTAGTGGCCTTGGAAACATCATAAACTGATAGGGTTGATCATTTTTCCCTCCTTTGTTTTCCAAAGTACTTCCTTAATTCTGTTTAACTGGGAAAGTTTTTTACTTCAAAGCCTTTTTCCTAAGACAAACCAGTCCTGCTGAAGACACAAACAGTCTGTGCCATTGCTCAGCAGCATTAAGGAGCATGCAGTAATTTAAGAAACCTAAGTTCTTTCAAATATATCAACCTATATATTGCAAATAAACTTGCAAGGAATACTAAGAGCTGGAGTTTACTGCAAGTAGGAAACTTCCAACTATTAGGGTTGTAGTGTGTTTTGAGTGCAGTGCTGGGAATACAGCTGCAAATCAGTCTTACACTTCATTGGAAGATAGAGATGGATAAATATTGTACTTTTTATTTTTTCTTGTAGCACATCTGTATTTTGAAAGAGAAGGCCAAAGAGAAATACAGGATGTGATAATCTCAGTCTTCTGGAGCACTGATTTCTGGCTGCTGCTGAGGTGATCTAAAGCATGCCATCAGGAAATGACTTTTGCTACTTGCGTGTCCCTGAGCAGCAGGAGAAGCTCCCCGTTAGTGCCAGGAGCTGCAGCTCGCTCATTGCCACGTGTAGGCAGCGCTGAACACGAGCTCTGCAGACGCTGGGATTTTTCCTGCTGGAAGCAGCAGCAGCAGCAGCAGCAGCAGGAGCTGGGTGCGGGGCTCTGGCGATAGCGAGAAACGTGCCCGGCACGTTCCGGGCCCCGCAGCGGATTCCTTCGGCTCGTGGCGGGGCCCGAGGGAGCTCCGAGGGCGGAACAGGCCTCGAGCGGAGGCCGAGATGGAAGCCAGGGGCACGGGCAGGGCTCGGGGTTGCCGGGGAACCGCGGCCGCAGCGGCCGCGGCGCTGCTGCTCCAGGCTCAGTTGCGTGGAGACCGCGATCCTCGGTGGGTGTGCGCAGCCTGGGCACGGGCACACGGCTCCCCTGGGCCACTCGCCAGGGGAATTGTTCACAGGGAATGGGGCTGTGCGGGGCACTTCGTGCTGCATTGCTCTCACAGGGAGTCCCGAGTTCGCGGGGCTTTGCTTTCTGCCAGGGACTCCCGAATTCGCGGGGCTTTGGTCTCTGGGAGGGAGTGCCGAATTTTGTTTGAAGTCAGAGATGGACTAAAGTTGTACTTTTTGGTTTTGTCACATCTGTGCCCCGAATTGTGTTGTGGATGTTCGGATCTGGTGTGTTACTCTGCATCCCCTGCACTCATCTGGTGCAAGGCCTCAGGCAGGGCTCTGGGGGCGCGCTGGAGGCCTTGGATGGGTTGTGACACCCCCTCAGCTGCTCCTCATGGCAATGTCCCCTGCATGTGGCCTTCTTGTGGGGGGAGGTTTTAGAGCTGAGCCGCTTTGTGGGAGGGAGGATGGGTGTGCACTGCCTCTTACCAGAGCCTATGCCACACGGCCAAAATTTCCTCCTTGCCCCTCTGTTGAGGGGAGGTTTGTGTGCAAACCTGGCCTCAGCAGATGAGTCTGTGCCTGCGACTTCCCCAGCCTGAAGCCACACAGAGCTGATTCTCAGGACAGCTGCTGCCTTTGGCTTTGGTGTGGATACATTTTTCTCCCTCAGTGTTGTTGACTTCTCCCCAGACCTGAGATCATAGGACAAGTTCCTGAGAGGTGGCTTAACTCACAGTCCAAAGTTCCAGTCAGCAGGCATTTCCAGGGAAGGCTGGGCTTTGGTGGTCACAGCTTCTTTATACAAATTTGTCACAATGGGCAAAAAATGCTTTATAACAAGATTTAAGCCATTAGCCATAACATTCCAGTCTCTCACACGTCCTGTGAGGAGCAGCTGAGAGAGCAAGGGGTGTTTAGCCTAAAGAAGAGGAGGTCCATTCTAGCTATTTTTAAATAATATTAATATTTAAATTAATAATAATAATAATAATAATAATAATAATAATAGTAGTAGTAGTAGTAGTATAATACTGAATCTAATAATATTAAAGCTACAGCTTTTACAGTCTGCTCTAACTATTATTAATGTTATTCAGATTTTTAGCTCCAGGTTTCAGTGTGATTCATTTTGGAATTGCACAACATAGCCATATAGTTCAACTAGAGGCCTAACAGTCCTAGCTACTCACACCAAACAAGCACTTGGCTACTTTTAAGTAATATAAATTTTTTAGCATCAGTGTATCTCTTGAGTCTGCCGTGAATTGGATTCTGGATTTTCACAGTTCCATTCTTGCTCCTTGCAGTTTTCTTGAGGCATTGTTGATCTTCTGCGACTTCCTGCTTTCAAAATGCCTTCTGGATTCCCAGAAGAGACAACGACACCTCCTCGGCTTTTGCTCAGGGAAAGACTGAAGTCTTTTAGTGTAAGTAGCCTCTGGGGCTGTGTTAAGGCTGGAAATGCCCCTGGTGTCCCTCCTCTCCGTGCCCCTCCTGTTGTCCAGCAGCACTGTGAGGCTGCAGAGCCCTCCCCAGCTCTCTGTGCCGTGCTCCTGTTGCTGGGGGCTGTCCTGGTGCACTTGGGAACAGCGTGTGTTGCTCCAGGGACACTCCAGTGTCTTCCCTGGCTGTGCCAGCGGGGCCAAGTGAAACCAATGTCCAGCTGGAGCCCTGAGCATGCGCTTCTCTCCCTGCCCTTGTCACAGCAATTCCTTCTGCCAGGCTGGGCACTCACTGTGCTGCTCTCACAAAGCTGCCCTTGAGCACCTGGGCAGCTCCAACTCTGCCCAAAGCCTTGAGAGACACGGCTGGTCCCAGCAGCAGAGGTTCCAGAGCAGCTGTTCTCTCTCATCTCCTGCGTGGGGCACAGATCCAGCCCTGCAGACAGCACTGGAGTCAGGGCCACAAAGGTCCCTTGGCTGTCTGGAGCTCGCTTGACTGAAGATGCCCTGCTGCTGAGGCTCTGTCCAGGAGATCCCTGTGTTTTCTTCTGTGGAGGGCTGTGGGAGCCCAGACAGAGCAAGCAAATGCTAATTAACAGAGAGAACTAAAACCTGGACACTTTCCTGTGCCCCTCACTCTTGGTACCACTTTGCTTTCTTGCATCTCCTGGACTCACCCAGCAGCGCTATCTCCTCGCTGTGAGCTTTGAGTGTTGTGCAGGGATGGAGTTAGAGAGTTCTGACAGCTCCTCCCCACTCTCTGAAAAGATCACTGCCTCAATCCAGTGAACCTAAAGAGGAAAGAAATGCCCAAAGAGCAGAAATCCCCAAACATGTCCCATCAAATCATGGAGAAGCTGAGGGACACAGCCATGTGTTTGGAGTATGTCTATTCTGCTCTGTTATTAATTTACTGATGCTAAGTATCTCAACAAGTAACTTAGGGAGCTTCCAGGACTGTCCTAGATGATGTGATCACCAATTAGTCACCAGTGCCACTTGTTCAAGAAAAGCCTTTCTGAACAAGCACATCTCTGATGCTTTTGCTGGGTTTTTTTTTGCCTTTCAGCTGCTTCCCTCTAGATTCTCGAGAGAGAAGTTCAACAAGAATGAGGCCAGTGCTGGGGAGAGTAGTCTGCCCAGAATTGGCCCATTTCTACACACGAGTGAGACTGGTCAGAAGGTAGCCTTTTTCTGCTCTTTTCCTTTCTGTCTGATGCAAGGTTTGAAGAGGGTGTGTGCTTGTGACAGGCTCGCCTCCAGCAAAATCCCTCAGTGTCCAGGTGCTGTTGTCATTGCAAACTGCTGGTAGTGGTGGACTTGGAGTCCTGGTCTGCACCAAGCCAACACAAATAACTTCTGCTGAAACTGCTGGGGTTTGCTGGAGTGGAGCTGCCATTGCTAAAACAGTGGGGGGAAGGGTGGGGACACAAAGGCACAAATTTGCCATTTGCCATTCTCCTGCTGAAATAGCCACCTCTTGCTTTGCTGTGGTCACCATCAAATGCTTGGGGTCATAGGATTTCATCCACAGTGGCAGTGCTGGCCTCTGAAGGCCAAGGAGCTGCAGGAATGACTGCAGATTTAACAAAACTAATTGCATGAATGCTTTGGGTTGGAACAATGTGTTGGGAGCCTGAGAGATTCTGCAGGCTGCCAGGTGTACAGGGGACTCGCCCTGGGCAGGGGGAATGGATGTGCTTTCTCTGGATCAGTGCCTACTTAGAGGTGTGTTTAAAGCTGCTTTTCCTGCAGGACTGGCTGGGTACATTGCACAGTCCAGATGTGGTAGGTGGCCGAGGTGGGTGCTGAGCAGGAAATTGGCAGCAAGAGACAGTAACAAAGTGGTGAAGGATTGCCCTGGAGAGGGAGGTCAGGGGCAGCTCAGAGAAGGGCACAACCAAGGGACAGTGTGCTGCAGCCACTCCCTTCAGCAGTGCAGTCCCACAGGAGAGCTGCTGGTGTGTCTGGAGTGGCAGCAGTGTGGCTGGAGAAGGCAGACAACAGGGGAGAGTTTTCTCAAAGCAATGTCTCTGCTCCAGAAGCATTTGCTGCTGTTGTGTCATTTCAGACATGCCTCTAGAATGGTATCAAATAAGACAGCAATAATAGAGATATACAAGAAAGCACCCATTTAAAGCTCATGGGAAAAGGAGATACTAACTCTACTCTTACCCAAGTTACTGAGAAAAGAACTGACCCATATCCTCATTCAGCATTCACCTCATTTGTCTTTTTCCTAATTTCTGTGTTATTGTATTTTTGCCTTTACCTCTGTTAGAAACACACTAACTTTTAAATACAATTAAAGGGGACAAAGTTGTGGAAGCAAAAGAAAACTGTTCATTAGTGACAATTCAGCTGAGCTGGGTGTGTGTCTCCCTCCCTGAGAGCTGAGCACACACACACCCTTCACCAAAATGGCTTTTTTTATACCCTTTATACCCTTTTATATGGCTTCTTTTATACCCTTTATATCCTTTTATATGGCTTCTTTTATACCCTTTATACCCTTTTATATGGCTTCTTTTATACCCTGCCCTGTGTGGCCCAGCAGCTCTTGAGCAGCTCAGAGCAGAGGTGGCTGAGCTACTGTTTCCCAAGTGTGGCCTGGGCAGACGTGCTCTCCCAGAGTCTGTACTTCACTGGGGATCAGAGGAAGAGTCTCCCTCATGAACATTCCTCCCAGCAGCTGAACCTCTCCCTGCTCTCTCTTGTCTCTCCAGTTGTTGCCAGTTCTCCCGAAACAGAGCTCGTTTCGTGTTTCCCCACCAGAGGTGGTGTTTCAGAACTTCGTGGCTCATGAAGTCTCTGAAATAGAACTGTCTCTCACAAATGAGAGCAAGGTGAGTGCTGGGGCCTGGAGCATTAACACTGTGCTGGAAGAGGAGAGGGGTGTCATTCCCATGGTGTGCAGCAAAGCAAGTTCCCTGCTGCAGCACATCCAGAAGAAAATGTCTCAGCACCTTTGTTCTGCAGGATGCTGGAAATCTTGCTGTGCTGGGAATTCTCCCCTGAGTTTGCCTATGCATTGATGGTATCTATCCCCAAGGATTTGCTTTCTCTTGAAAGCTCCGGATTGATAGGAATGTTGAGGGCTGTACAGTTCCAACCTGCTTTCATGCTTTGCCTTGGGTCTATACCACATGCTGTGTCTCCCTGGTTAATCTTGATAGGAATCCTGGTAGGAATCTCTGCCTCTCTCAGCCTGTTTGGCTCCCTTTGAGCAGCTCACAGTCAAAGCTCATGGGCTGAGTCTTCTCCACTTTATGCTGGAATCACTTAGCACTGATGGCATTGGTACTGCAGGAAATGTGTTCTGAAACAGCCCTGGAGTCAGACTGATGCAGCAGAAGCAGTGAGAGGCCTTTAGGTGCCACTTCAGGCTCCTGCTAAGCTTCATCCAGCTCTGCTCAGGTTTTCCAAAAGCAACGTGGTGCTCTGCTTTCCCTTTGGAGAACCACAGCACATCCAAAGTCATGTGCTTCTGGAGGATTTCACCTTCACTTGAGGCAATTGTGATTATTTTTCAGTTTCCCAAGAGAGCTGAGAGGGGAAAAAGTTGAAAAATGTCAGCAGTTGTGTTCCACTGTAAAGAGGAAAATCGAAACCATTTGAATTTCAGTCAGGGAAACATTTTCTCAAGTGAGGCTTGTGCCGAGAGTGGACTGGTGGGAAGAGCCAGGAGGGAGTCAAAATCATCTGGTTTAGACTTTTTGAGAGCATTTGGGTGCTCAGGGGTTGATATCTATGTGCTAGAAAATGCACATTTGCTGTGTCTGTGTATCCCAGAGGGCAGAACCTGGCCTGCTGGCTGCAGGCAGGAATGCCCAGCAGCCCAGCTCACCTGCACAGGCAGCAAGAGCCCCTGGGGAGCCAAGATTGCTTTAATGCTGCAATGTGAGTCAACACTGGTCATGTTTGTCCAGGCAGAAAATGCCTTTGAAGCCCACAGTCAATAGGCACAGCCTGTCTGTATTTCCATCACTTTTGGCAAAGTGATTGCTGTCCTGGTTTTATGATTCTTCCTTGCTGCTGTAGTTGCTCATTTAAATTCTCTTTCGCCATGTCCACGTTTTAGGGATTGTTTTGCTGTGTTCCTTCTTTGCCTTTTCAGGTTTGCTTTTATTCCCAGGGAGGCCACAGTGTTTGGTCTCCTCTCTTGCTGGTCTGCCTGCCTGACTGTATCCCCAGACCTGCCCTAGGCAAACCTGATCTGCTAGAAGGGAATTTCTTCCTTCCCCCAGGATAATGTGCTGCTTTGCTTTCAGGTAGCACATCCCCTGTCTGGAACACCACTGCATGGCTGTGTGCAGGCAGCAGCCAGCAGGTTTTTTGGCCTTGTTGAATGTGCAGATGACTTGGTGCAGGTGCTCTGTCTCCATCCTGCTGGTGCTGACCTGCTGGGCCCTTCCTTCCCACGGGGCACTGCCCTAGTGCCCCTGGCCAAAATGAGCCAGACAGAAGGGATTCAAGTTGTCCCTTGTGAATGATGTGCCTGTACCTGCACAGCTGAAAGTGCTTTGGGAAAGGGATCAAGGAAGGATGTCAGCAGGGCACGGACAGGTCTCCTGTCAGCCTGTTTGCACAAGTGGCACAATCATTGTTTCATGTCTTCCCTGCAGTGTGTTCAGCTGGTGCAGGTCTCCATGCAGAGCTCGCCTTATTTCAGGCTGGTGTGCCCCAACGACGCGTACCGTGCTGTGCCACGAGGTGCGACTGCCCGTGTGCGCATTCAGTTCACCCCCAGCGAGAGCAAGGTGAGACTGAGCCAAAACACACCATTATCTCCAGAGCCATTGTTCTCCCTGCACTCTGGGACAGCCCATTCCATGCTGTGAGCTTGGCTTCAGGCTGGGGGCAGGCAGCCTGCAGCCAGGCTCACCTTGGCACGTGCTGTCAGGGGCTGCAGCCAGGCCTGACAGGCCCTGCTTCCCCTCCCTGCACATTCCTGAGCATTCCCAAGGGAAGATGCACAGGGAACAGGATGAAAATGACAGAGGGCTGTTGAGAGATGTTCAGCCATCTCTAGGTACGGTGGAAGGGGTTTCATTCTTATGGAAAACACTGGAAGAATGAAGAGCTCAGAGAGCTTTCCTCCTTCCTGACTGGCAACAGCTTCCCTGCCTCAGCCTGGGCTGGAGCAAAGTGGTGATTTCTGCCCCCTCTGTTCTCCAGCCTTGCAGCTGTGCTGTGCCACAGCACAAGTGACCAAAGTACAGCTGCAAGGCCAGGGCAGAGGATGTGCTGTGCCTGTGAGCCCAGCCTGGCACAGGCACACTGAGCTCTAGGTGCCCTTAGCAGGAGGTTGGTGAGCTGCAAGGGGACTTGGACACCTGCTGAAAGAGCTGCTGTAGGGCAGGTACAACCTGCAGGCAGAGCTGTGAGCCCAGAGCCTGTGGCAGTGACACTGCTGTGGCTCTGTCTTCATGCCTGTCACTGGGGCTGCTCTGTCCACTGGCCCCCATTCCGTGCCAAACGTGCTTTGCTGGGGAGATTTGAGCAGCAGTGCCGAGGCCCTGGAGCTCTGATCTCAGTGCTGGGATCTGGAGGTTTGTTCATACAGAAGGGTTTAGGACATGGCAGGGAAGGGAGGAAGGGAAACAAACAACATCCAACAGCATCCTGCTACCTCTTAGCACTGTTCTTCTCCTGACTTGCTTGGAGAGGCAAAGTTAGAGGGGAGTTGTGAGCCAACTCATGTTTCTACACTAGACCAGAGGTGCAGGACCTTTTTGGGTGCAGCTGTTTTCTCACCTTCCTTTCCTTTTGCTGCTTAGAGTCAGTTTAACACTTGGTCCTATTCTCAAACAGCAGGAATACAGGAACCTAAAGAGGAATGGCCTGTGTTCCCTAGCTCCATGTTCCTTAGAAGGGACTTGGAAATTATTTAACATCATTAAACTTTAGAGTAGAAGTTGTGGCCTAGGGCAGTTCTCTGTATGACCCTAATGACATGAGAGCTTAATGCCACTGAGATAGGTTTTGCAAAGTGAACTGGTGCCTTTAATAATAATAATATTATTGGTAGAACTTAGTGTTCATTTTGGGGTGGAATAGAGTAGAGTAGAGTAGAGTAGAGTAGAGTAGAGTAGAGTAGAGTAGAATAGAATAGAATAGAATAGAATAGAATAGAATAGAATAGAATAGAATAGAATAGAATAGAATAGAATAGAATAGAATAGAATAGATGCCCTTGAAGGGTTCTAGGCCATTGTTTTCTTCTGCCATGGGAATGGCACTAAATGCCCCATGCTGAGCTAGTTTCTTTTCCTGCAGGATTATTCCCATGAGCTGGTCTGCATAACTAAAACAGAAAGGATAATTGTGCCAATTCGGGCCATTGCTGCCCGAGCTATCCTGACCATCCCAGACCAGCTGAACTTCTTGGAGTGTCCGGTCAAGAGCAGCACCAAGAAGACTCTGCTGCTTCGCAACACTGGCAACCTGGAGGCTCATTACTACATCAGCACCCAGAGGTGAGGCAGCTCCTCTGTCCTTGTGCAAAACACCTTTGGGTGATAATAGGCTTGGCAAAGAGCAACAAAAGGAAGCTGAGCATCAGGGCTGCACTGCAGCTCTGGCTGGAAGTGAGCAGGATGGATGGCATCTGCTCTTGCTTTCAGTGGTTTCACAAACCATTCTCTGATGGGATTGCTGGCAGTGGGATCCTTGGGTCTCATTGCAGAGAGCTGGATGCAGAGTATGGGGCAGATGAGGTCATTTTATCCCACAGGATCTCCTGAGGTCTGTATCCCCTCAGAAGTAGGTCAGCAGCTGTTTCTGATCCTGTTTTGTCTCTTTTCTGTTGCCTGAGGTTTCTGTGCTCCCTGCTTGCCCAAGGGAGCCGAAGTGACCTGCACTGCAGAAGGAATATCATCCCCAGATGTCCCCTGAGTCCTGATCTCTCTCTTTGTGTTGCAGTCCTTTCTCCGTGGTTCCGGCCATGGGAGCTCTGGGTGCTGGTGACAGCGTGCAGGTGACAGTGGGATTTCACCCGCTGACCACTGGTGCCCATTTTGGGTCCATGGTGGTGTGCTACAACACAGGTGAGTGCTGGGCACTGCACGGGGCACAGGACACTTCTCCAGCACCACTCCCTGTTGTGCCAGCCACCTCAATTCCTTCTAGATGTACCTCCCCTGTTCCAGCTCAACCCCAAAGAAAACTGAGAACCAGTTGGTGCTTAGGGGGCTGATAAAGTGCATCCCCTCTAACAGGACTAAGATTTTTGGGCTCCTGTTTTGCTGAGAGTTGCTGAGTGGAGGAAGGAGGAGCCCTGATTCTCCACTGCCATGTGGCTATGCCTGGCTGAAGTTTTGTTTTATTCTGGCCAGTGCTGTGTGTGAGGTGTGAGGTCTCCATCAGACTCTCTCCAATGCAGTGTATTTCTTGCACACCTCTGTCCCATAGGCTGCTGCTCCACTGGCTTGTCACAGACCCTTGTACTGTGTTGCCCTCTACACATATATATAGTTTCTGTCTAATAACATTTTCAAATCCTCAAGTACTTTTTGGTGACAAATCAAGACAATTTTTACCTTGTCCCCATTTCCCAGGCCATTCATGCTGTTGCACACCTCTCACATCTATCTCCCATTTGATTTCTTGACTGAGGAATCCCATTCAGGCTTCATGTAGAAGCTGCTCTGTACTTACTGATCTTTCCTTGGTCCCTTTTTTATTCAATTTGAAATGCTCCCGTTTGGTTTTTGAGATCAGAACAATATCAAATATTTCAAGACTGATGTGGCTGTGTGTTTGGACAGGGAGCTGCTGCTGCTGATGATTTTCATGGTGTTCATTTTGTAGTGGTTTGTCATATTGCAGAGCCAGGCTGGTTGTGTTTCCTCACCTGGGTCCCCTCCTGCTGTGGGCTTCACCTCACTTGTTCCTCTGGGCCTCCTTTTTCTGCTCACATGCCCCCAGGTGGATTTGCTTGTCAGCAGCAAGGGATCCAAGGGATCAGGAGAGACAGGAATCTCATGGGATGCCCAGGGGGAACCCCAGGCAAGCCAGGACTGAACAGGGCTCCTTAGCATCACCTGAAGGACTTGGATGCAGAAATCCTGGTGATCTGAGTGGGTCACCTGAGCACACCTGACAAACCTCATTGTACCTTGGGGCCAAATCTCCACAAACACACTCCAAAATGAGCTGTTTTAGGAGGTGCCCAGGACACCCTCACGCTGCACACACACAGCTGTCAGGACGTTATAAATGTGCTGACCCCTAGAACTGCAAATAGAGCTAAAAGCTGTGACCCTTTCTTCTGTCACCTGTGGTTTGCTCTGTTCCTTGGGCTTTCATCAGCAACTGAGCTGAGCAAAGGCTCCCCTTTGCTTTGTTCCAGGTGAAGAAAGGATCCACACAAACCTTCAGGGAGAAGCTGTAGATGTCAGCATCGGGTTGAGGACGTATTCTGTGGAGCTGAAGAAGACTTTCATCACCACGTCAAGCCACACAGCAATGTTCATCGAGAACAGGAGTAACATCAGAGCCCAGTTCCAGTGGAAGACTTTTCCTAGTGAGGAAGATGAGAATGAAGAGAAGAGGAGGTTGGTTTGAAAGATGCATTTCAGTGAGATCCATGGGCCAAGACTAAAACTAACGTACGGCCTCAGGAGGGTGTTGGTGCTTTGGAATGGCTCAGGCCAAGTAAAGCATCCCTGGCATTAGGGGGTGTGTCCCTGGGCTTCAGGAGCTCAGCACTTGACATTCCAGTTCCATTTATACCCCAGCCAGGGATGGCATTTTGGGAAGGAAAGGTTGATGGCAATGACTGGATTTCCTCAAGTTCTAACGGGGCAGCAGCAGCAATGGCTTTTGGTCATTTGTAAACCATTGCTGGGGGGGAAAAAAAGGGAAGAAAGCAAAAAGAAAATAAAAGGCAAGCACCTCACAACCAGCCAAAAGACACAACCCACTACAGAAGGAGGGTGGGTGGCTGCATCCTTTCTGCTCAGCCTGCTTGTGCAAACTGCCCTGCCAGAACTGCCCTGCCAAAACTGCCCTGGAAAGCCCCTGCTTGCTGTGGGCCAGGTCATTTGCACTCCTCAGAGCCATTTTAAGCTGCCTGCAAAGGACCAGGAGATGAACACTGGCCCACTTGAATGGCTGGCAAGAGGGTCCTTTAGTGCCCTGGGCTTCTTGGTTTTCCACTGTTCTCTATCTGCTTACACGATGTCTGACTTTCATACAAGCTCTGTGTGTTAAAAGAAAATCCTGTGACCTTCTCTGGCTGCTTCCCTGGGCTGTTTATTTCCATTTTTCCCACTTGCCTGCCTCAGCCTGGACCCCAGGTGATCCACTTTCCCCTCAGAAGCAACAAGGTTTCCCCAAAGGAAACTTCAGCCTGGTTTTGGTTTCATGGGTTTTTTTCCAAAAGCATCTGTTTTCACACCAGTTTTATGACAGTCCTAGACTGTCACCATGACATTTCATTCTTCCTTATTTCCAGTCCTAGGGATGGTTTTAGCTCCAAGGCCACTGTCCTGCTGTCAGAGAAACTTTTGAGGTCTTGGAGCAGAGAAGACTTTTTTTTATGAGAGGAGATAGTGTAGGATCCTTTTCTTCTCAGGACTACTACAGGATTCTACTACCATGCACTGGGATGGGACCCATAAAGCTCTGGATCACAAAAAGGTCTCTCCAGGAGTTTGCTGTCCCCCTCCTGCAGAACCAAGTCCCTTCCCTTCTCAGAGCCTCTGTTTTCATGCATTTAAAACCTTGAATGTCATTGAAGGGATGCAGTGCCTGAATTCATCCATTTCCTTTGGAAGTGCTCTGGGATGCTCTTGAGAAAGGCAGAGCAGGGAACAGGGCAGGTCCCAAAGAGAAGAAACCAAGAGTGATGCTGGTAACACAGAGCTGTGACCCAGCTTCATCTCCCCTTCCCAGGGAAGTCCTGCTCCATGATCTTTATCTCCTCCCCTGTGCATCTCAGTGGTAGGAAAAGCCAGTTGAGGTGGCTGCTGGATTGTCCCTCAGTTTTGGCAGAGGCTTTGAGGCCGGAGGTTCTCTTAAGGGATGCTGGCTTTCCAAACCTCTCCTGTGTGTGCAAGTGTGCAGTAAAACTACCTGTTGTACCAGTGAACAAGTTATGCTCTGATCCACTTGGGATTGCCATGGCTTGGGGTCAGCCCTTGCTGGGAGCTGCTGCTGCTCCTCCCCAGGTGCTTTGCTCTCCTGCACTTCCACTTCTCTCTGCAAATCTCGGGCTCATTGAACCATCTGCTGGCTTTGTCTGTCCCTGTGGCTGCAGGCAGTGTTACTTGCTGCGATCACCGAGAGAGGCCTGCGTGGACAACACGACGGGAGAGAGAAGAAGAGCGAAGAAGAAGGGTTCCTGTGAAGATCGCCGCGCCATCCTGAAGAGCAGCGTCCGGGAGAAGATGATGATGGTGAAAGAAGACCCCATGCTATTCTCCAATGATGCTTTTTCCCTTGAGCCACTGGTAAGTGATAGCTGAGAGCCTCACTTTCTTCCTCTAACTCTAACTCTCTAACTCCCTAACACTCTAACACTCTAACTCTTCCCTATCCCCTTCCCCTTCCCCTTCCCTTTCCTCCTCCTCCTCTTCTGTTTATGCAAGTGAACCCCCACGTTCTCCCATCAACCAGAGCCCTGATTCTGAGGATTGGCATTGTGAGAGATGATGAATGCCTGGAGTCTGCACAGTGCAAAATCCCTTCTCATCTTGGAGTAAACCCCAGAATAATCCCAACCCCTGCTTTCTTTCCAAACAGGTTAAACTAATATTTTTATTTCCAGGGAAGGGGATCATGTTCTCTTCTTGCCAAGTGCACCAGTGCACAGAGGCAGTTACATACTGCAGCTGACAGCAGCATGATGTGACCAACAGCTTGTGTCAGAGCAGTGGGAATGTTGTGGAGAGTGGGAGCTGATCAGCTGAGCATTGAGAGCTTCCAGTGGTGTATTGAGCTGGGTTTGGAGCGTTTCCTTGGGCTCCTTGTGTTGTTCACTCATCACTGATGCTCTAAATAAAGGCTTGCAGGACTGTGGTTGTACACAAGAAATGGGAAGTTTGAAGAGAAATGTTTTGCTGTCTCTTTCTGTTTCAGGAGGGAGAGATTGGGCCAAATAGTTCAGTCCAAATCAAGGTGACCTTTAAACCCCTAAAGGCCCGAGAGTATCGGAGTGTGGCTTACTGCAACATCTCAGGTACAGCTCCTTTCCCCTGCTTCTCTCAGCCCTACTGAAGCCATGGTGCAAGCCTGAGCCCACTGGGCTCCCCTGGAACTGCTGGGAAGAGTCCCTGGGCAGCAGGGCAGTGCTGGCACATGCCACTGCCCCTGCAGCTTCCAGGGAGTCTCCTGTGCAAGGCCAGGGTCAGAATCCTGGGTCTGGGTTACTGATCCCAGAACAACCCAGGCACTGCAGGGAGATGTTTTCATGGCACGGCTTTGCCAGCATTTCCTCAAAGGCCAGAGCAGAACAGCTTGAGAGAACAAGCACTAAGCCCCTCTAGACCAGTGACCTCCAGGATGGGTCCATTTGGCATGGATCCATCATCAGGCAGCAGGAGCTGAGTTAGAAATGTGCTCCCTGAGCCTGGATCACCTCCCACTGCCCACACACCACCAGACCAGAGGTGGCTGAGCCCCACTGAGCCCAGGGTCTTTGTAGAGGGACCAGCCTTGGCCAGCACCTGCTTCTCTCCCTGTGTGGGAATTGGCACCTTGCAGCTCCCAGTCTGTGGAGATAGAACACAATGCTGAGTGCCAGAAGTTGAGGGCTTGGGCAACAAAGTCTTGTGCTACTGGGCCAGGTAGTTTGGCAATTGCTGCCCAGCAGTCTGCCAGGTACAATTGCCAAACTCTTGATGAGCTTGTGCCTTCACTGAATGGATTTCAAAGCTCCTCTAGGTGCATGGGAAGGAAACCATAGAATCATGGTGTGTTAGGGATGGAATGGACCTTAAAGATGATGTAGTCCCAAGAGCCCTGCCCTGGGCAGGGACACCTCCCACTAGAGCAGGTAGCTCCAAGCCCCAAGCAGCCTGGCTTTGAACACTTTCAGGGCTGGAACCTCCACAACTCCCCTGGGGAGCCTGCTCCAGTGTCTCACCAGCCTCACAGTAAAACATTTCTTCCTAATACCTCACCTAAATTTCCTTTCTTTCCATTGATACCCATTACTCCTTGGGCTGTCACTTCAGGACATGAGAGATGTTTAAAACTCAGCAAACTGGTGGCTAAAATTGGAAACCAGCCCAAGGAATGGGTTAGAAATTGGAAGTCAGCCCCAAGGGAAATGTCCTGAGGGAAGAGAAGGGTCCAAATCTTCTCTTGCAATATCAGGAGCTGGTTTTATCCAGCTCAGAGTCAGGGGCCAGCGTTCAGGCAGGCTGGAAAATAGAGTGTAACAGTGGGAATTATTGTACTGAAATGAGCATCTCTCCCCAGGCCGTGGGAGCAGGCTGCCCCTGCACCTCCGAGGGGAAGGCCAAGGACCCGTGGTTGAATTCAGCCGTCAAATGCTGAAACTTGGGAACATTTTTGTCAACACCTCCCACGTCTATGAGGTGAGCAGCAGGGGTTGGGATGGATCTTGATGGCTCCTGAGGCAGCAGCAAGCCTGGTGGACCTGTGGAATTCCTGACAACACGGGCAGTTGTGAGCAGGGAATATTGGACGTACTGGGCAGATCTGGTGGGGTCAGAAAGGTGTGTCTGCTGTTCATGAAGCCCCAGTCCCTTGGTAATGCCAATTTTTGGCAGCCTTCCTTGGGGGTCAGCTCAGAAGCTTCCTGAAAAACAACCCCTTGGCATATGAAACCCAGACTGGGTCAAAAAGCTGCACGTTCAGAGGCTTTTGTGGCAGCCCCAGACACAAGGCACCTTTGCACTGGACTGTTCAGAAGCAGCTGGAACAAACTGGCTGTGTTGAGCTTCAGTACCCTGCAAACAATTCTCAGTGGAGTGTCTCCTGCTTATTCCTGGGAGTCACAGGAAAGCCATCCAGCCTCCTGGCTCAGTGCTGGCCCTTGCAAAGGGCTTGGGATTCTTTCCTTTGCTGACCACTCCCTCACCACACTCCAGCCTTGCTGCATCCCTGACTCTAGAAAGACAAAAGTGTTCCTAGGAATAAAGCTAAGGATCTTTCTACCTCTTTGCCTCTCCCTCAAAATAGTGTCAAGTTTGCAAAAAAAATAGAGAGCAACTGAAAGAGGGAGAAAATAAGGCACTGCATCATGCCAGACTCTTTCAAAAGCTTGGCTGTGGAAAGGAAAAACACCCTGGGTTTTTTTACCAAAAGATGGTGCTGTCTCTGTATTTGGTGGTGATGCCTCGTTATCAATGTGTTGTTGTCATGATTTGGGAAAAGGTGAATGAGTAGATGGAACTGTTGGAGCTGTGCTAAGTGGGGCAGTGGCAGCTCTCTGGTGATTGACTACGCAGCTGCCCCACGTTGCTCTCAGGGCCAGCTCTGAATGAGCTTGGTGATGCTGGCCAGAGCTGGAGTGCTCTGTGTCCATGGGAGAAGCCCAGGGTGACTCTGGTTATGTGCAATTACTGCTGCTTTGCATGAAAACCCAAAGGCAGAACACTTGTCCTGTTGTATTTTTGGACTTCTGCCTTTCAGCAGCACAAAGCATCTTCTGCCTTTTCTGGGTGGGAATTGCATCATTAGAAAATAACTGACAAGAAGGGAAGATTGCACATGAATTTCCCTTTTGCTTTCTTGCTGCTGCAGGTGAAACTGATGAACCGAGGAGCTATAGATGCTCCCTTCACCTACATCCCTTCAGCCACAACCGTGGGCCGCTGCTTCAAGTTTGCCCCCGAGGAGGGCGTCATTGCAGCAGGTGGGATCCAGACGATTCACATCTCCTTCAATGCCACCGTCCTGGGGAGCTTTGAGGAACAATTCCAGTTCCGTGTGGCTGCATCTCCTACGCCTGTGATCCTGACAGTCTGGTAAGGACTCTGGGAGCTTGCTGGGCACATCTGTAGCTGTCTCTGGGACATCCCCCACCTCCCTCATTTTGGGGTCGAGCAGAGGAAAAAGGAGTTTCCTGAGCTCTTCATCTCTGCTCTGATCCTGGCACTGCCCCAGTGTAGGGTGCCCGGGGGCTGGAATGAGTCCTCCCTGCAGGGATCTCCCTCTGCCTTGGGCCATGGCAGGCAGTGGGATGGATCAGCTTTGGGCAGTAGCTGCTCTGGGCTGTCCCAGCTCAACACCCAGCAAAGCTCCCAGGGCTTTGGAGATGGGGCAGCCTGGGTGATTCTGCAGCAGCAGCAGTGTTTTTAAAAACTTCTGCTCATAATCCATCCCAAATGGGCAGCAGCAGCCTCACCTCACCTCTCATGGCCATGCTGTGGGGGACAAGCTGTGCTCCCAACTCCTGTGCAGAGAGTGCTCCAGTCCCTCCTTTCCACAGCTAGGAAAGGGCTGGGAGACAGGGAACTGTGCAGCAGGAATGTGCCAAGGACATGGGCATCATCCCATGGGCTGGTGCCACTGCAAGAGATAATCCTGGCCCAGCAAAGGGAGAAGGGGTGATAACAGGGAAGGCAGAGCTCAGTCCTCAGTTCCACAGCAGCACGAGGGATTGTCCCTGCCAGCCTGAGCCATGTGCTGGTAGGATAATGTCCTGCAAGCAGGAAAGCTGATGCTGGCTGCTCTGGAGCTTTGCAGCTAGGCTGCTGCTGTTGGGAGGCACTGGATCAAGGCAATAAAGAAATGAATGCACCCTGCACTTGATTATACCAATGAGATAAGGGAGATGGATCAAAAAAGAATAAGAAAATTAGGACTTAGCAAGAGGAAAGTGGTGAGTAGGTCTGCCCGCTGGAGAACAATTATTATAATTGGAGAAACAATTATGCTGGCTTTGTTTTTGGAGGAAAAGTGCTGCTCTGTTATTTTGGAAATCAAGAGGGAACCTTTCACCATCAATTGATTCTCCTCTGTCTCCCCCCAATCTGCTCCTGGGACATTATTGCATAAGCAGCTTTCTCCTTGGGCAAGGGCAGGTGTCTCTTGTAGAGATGTGTAGAGCAGAGCCAGTGGCAGTCCTGGGAACACAAGAGAAGGCACAGTTCACTGGTCCTTGATTTTTAACCAAAAAGCAGAGTGGGCATGGATTGGTGTCACCCACAAAATAAACTCGTGAGTGTTGTGCAGCTTCAAGTGCTGATTTCAGTGGATGTTGGTGACTTTTGGAGCCTGTCTGCTGAGTTCAAGGACAGGTGAGGTGGCGTGGTAGATTCAGGACACCCGTGTTTGGTTGTTGAAGCCATTGCCCTTGGCTGTGCCGGCTGCTGCACTGGTGCCAGGCTGGTCCTTTCCTCTAGGATTCATCTGCCCACTGTGCAGAACTGTTGCTGCTCTTTTCAGAGGATGCTTGGGGCTCCCCTGGCTTCATGTCTCTAAAGTCTGTCAGTAATGATTGTGTGGCTCAAAATCTCCTGAGAAAGCTCCTCCATGGGAACACCAGTTGGAGCTAAGAAGCAGCAAGGCAGGGAGCCCGTGGCTGGAAAGGCTGGTTACAGAAGTTTGTGGGGACTTTTATGTCCATCACATTACAGATGGGGAAACTGAGGCAATGGAGCCATGTCTGGGTGTGTGTTCAGGGTCCTTCATGGCACCACCAGCAACTGGGGGCTTTTCCTGCCTGCCCTGTGCCCAAATCCCCACCAGTGGCTGTTGGCTGCCGGCCACTTGGCTTTAGCTGCCTCCTGCCCACACGGACACTGTGCTGAGCACATGGTGCTGTGTTGATTTGAAGCCCACGGTGCCCCTGACCCCAGGCTTTATGTCCCCGAGCCAGGGCTGCCACACGCTTTGTGACTCCCTTTAACCGAGGCATTTCCTCCTGCTCTGTGCTCGTCATCGCAGGGGGTGTGTCACTGGGCCGGCTTTACACTTCGACCTCCATGAGCTCCACTTCGGTGACATCTCCTTCGGTGAGTGTTCCCTGGGCTTGGGCACAGCGTGAGGGATCTGTGCGTTCCACAATGAACCACTTGAACATAAAAACATCCATCACTCGTCTTCTGCCACAGCAGCCTCTTCAGGCTGGGAACTCCAGGGCTGCTGGTGCCTCAGGTAGCATTTTGCCCTTGTCAGATCAAATAGAACCAAGGAATAGAAGCTCTGGGCTGTGCCTGCAGTTGTTTTTTCCCCCCATCTGTGTTCAAATGACTCTTGGTGAGCAGGCCTGGGAGAAGTCTCCTCCCCACAGAGCTGGCCAGCCAAGCCAGATGTCCAGTGCAGAGCAGTGGTGGCCGGTGGCCGGGCTCTGCAGGACATCCCCACCATGTGTGGCTGGAGCTCTGGCTTTCCAGGATGGAAAGCAAATCTCAGAGCTCAAGTGGGGTAAACCCTTGCAGGCAGCAATCACAGGGAGCAGCAGGGCTGTGATGGCCCCCTTTGTTGGGTGAGGTGGGACATGGTTCCTAATCACTGCTCTCGAAGCAAGGCTCAGGTTTGCCTCCAGTGGAATGTGCTCTGAGCTGTCACCTGCTCAGTCTGTTTGGCCCAAACCAGGAGATGCCTTAAGGATGCTGCAGAGAGAAACTGCATTAGGGTGCTTTGCATCACCTTCTAGCTCCAGATTCCATTAATTCCTCACGTAGCTTCTCGGTGAGCTGTAGTTCACATAGTAAAGAGCTAAACTGCAGTCACCCTTTCATCCTACCAGGCTGTTCACACCAGCAGTCATGACACAGTTGGTGCCTAAATGGATATTTGTGTCCTTTTCCCAGGTTTTCCCCGCACCATGACCTGTCGCCTCACTAACACCTCCCCGCTGGCCGTGACATTCAAGCTCCGCATGTCGGACGATGGCACGCAGCCTGCTGTCAGCAGCTTGGATCAAATCTGCAAGGAAGGAGACCCATCCTGGAGGAAGGGAATTCATTTTTATGTGGAACCAAGGGAGTTTACAATGAATCCCAGCCAAGGGACCATCCTCCCCCAGGGACACCAGGATATCGAGGTATGGGAAGAGTCCAGCCACACACGCTTCAGCCCCAGGGCTAAAGCTTCACTGGAGTGTGCGAGGGCTTTAACTCTGATGCCAGCTTTGAGGATCATGTGAGTGAGAGATCTGCACTGGCCTGAGGCCTCTGTTAGCTGGGTTACTCAGGATGTAACTGAAGCAGCACTGTTTTGTTCCCAAAATCATACGCTGAGATCACAAACCGTATGGTAAAGTACTGGAGCCATTCTTGTGTTTTTGAGAGCAGTTTCTTTGATTGCAAGTGGGCAGAGGAAGGATGAGGACAGAATGAGAGGTGTCATTGTAGAAAGCAGTTTGCTTTTCTTCTTGGTCTCATGTCTCCTCTCCTGGGGAGCAGAATGATTTGTGTTCATTGCAGGGATCTCCAGTGGAGACAAAAAGCTCTGCAGCCATGAACTGCCTAGCACCTGCTGGGCCACATTTGCCCTCAGCTTCCTGCTGTAAAGCTGAACTCATTCTGTCCAAGTCAGCAGATTTCATCTGCATTTGTGTCATTGTAGTCAGATGAAAAATTGGCCCCTTAATTTGGGTACAGTGGTGTGTAGAGCTTTAGCCTAATGTTTGAATTTAGCTGACCTATGCCATGATAGCAAGGTGTGTTTAACAAATCTGGTATTGCCAGAAGGCTTTTGTTACTCTCAGAGACTGTGCTCTACACATGGATCAGCAGAGTAATTAAGGCAAAATCCTCCCTTTCCTTCCCATGAAACAAGAACTGGAGAATACCACGTGTGGGTAATGAGCTTTTATAAGGAAGAATTTACTGCTCTTCTCTTCCACCAGGTGACCCTGTGCTCCAACACGGTGATGGAATACTACCGGAAAATGCTGGTGGACCTGGTGGGCCTGGAGGGTGTTGGCAAGGAAGTGGCATCAGTGATCATCACAGCCAGGTACCAGCACTTCCCTGGCCTCTCCCAGCACACTGCCTGGCACAGGGTTTGCTGGCTGCAGCTCCCAAGGGAAGTGTTATTTAATGTTCTCATGTTGTGACCAGCTGGACACGAGAACAGCAGTGCTTGGAAAGCAGCCTGTGGTGAAAAGCAGCCCTGCTCACAGCCCAGCACAGTCCTGGGCCTTTTTCTAGAGGGACCAGGAATGAAATCATTTATTGGCCTGGTTTTTGGTGCTTGAGCTGGAACAAATTTCCCGAGGACCTGCTCTCCTTCTTCCTGCAAGAGATGGAGCTGTGCTGGGTTGAGACCCCCCTGCTTTGGTTTGGGACACACCAAGCAGCCTGCTGAGAGTCAGGGTCTGGTTCTGTTCATGAGGGCACGTGACAGTGGGGAAGTGGCTCACAGCCAGAGTGGTGAGGGCAAGATCTTACGAGGGGAAAAGAGCCCTTGATGTGGCAAGTCAGCTCTAGTTTTTCTCCTTTCTTCTGCTTCCCATTTTGAGCTTGAATGTTTTCAGACTTAAACCAAAAGTTGCTCTTGCTGCAGCAGAATTCCATCCTGCCAGTTTAATGATGAGAGGGATGCGGTTCCCTGGTGCTGCTCCCTCTCGCAGGCAGAGCCATGCAGTCAGTGCCTGGGCTGCAGTTTTGTCAAGCAAGTGCAAATGGGGACAGTCAGTGCATGGAGCTGTGGAGTGAAGGACCGAGGGAGCTGTAGGAACTGGGAGGGGGTGATCACCCACTCTGTAGGGCAGGTGGTGTCCCATGCCCTCCAAAGCTGGGGCAAACAGCTGAGTTTTCAGGCAGGGCAACAGCCCCGTGGGAGAGAAGGGAGTCATTTTTACTGAGACACCGGAGTCGTGTGTTCCTTGAGCCTTAGTGAGCACTGATCCGTGTTGGGAATGCTCCCCCAGAGCTCATGGATCACCGGGACTGTTACAGGAGTCCTTGCAAGCCTTCTGGGCTAAAGGAGAGGCTGAGGCAGCTGTGGGACAAAGTAAGTGCTCTGCCTGGGGCACTTGGCAGCCTCTGGCTGCTGCCTCTCAGGGTTTGCCCCTCCTTGACAAGCCGTGTTGGAGTGGGAAGGCTTTGAAGGCAATTTCTCACTGCAGGGCTGTTAAATGTCTGTTTGACAGTGACAAATGGGTTATCTTTGGGGGTAAATGTTCTCTGTTCTCTCAGTATCTCTGATTCCCTTGGGGTCATCTCTTTGCCCAGATGTCTGGTTCCTGAGCTGCAAGTGTACCCCCAAATCATGCACTGCAATAAGTGCCACCTGAAGGAGCCATACGAGAAGAAGTTCATCATCACAAATAAAACTCACCTTCCTGGCTGCTACGGGCTCATTCCCCAGGTTTGTCATTGCATCCACCTCCTCCTCTCAAATATTGCTGAGGAGATTATTAGGGGAAAAAAGGGTTTGGATAAGACCTTGCTGTTTTCTGTTCAGCCTTAAAAATCTGCTGAGAGCAGGATCCTACCTGAATGTAAACTTTAGGAGGCAGTTTAACCTCCTGAGGAAACAGTTTATGTTCTAGTCTTCAGGGTGTTCTCTGGTGGGAGATCTTAGAGGGTTGTGAAAAGCTGCTGCAGCCACAGACACCAACAGCTGTGCTGGCAGCCTCCTTGCAGGACCCCCTGAGAATGCTAAGCCTGCAATTCTTGCATCTTCTTTGGGCCTTTTACCTTTGTCCTGGGGATTTTGAAAAACGTGTGTGAGTTGCTGTGGCGGTGGATGTTAAGGAGTTTCAAGCTGAATTTGGAGGTCCCTCTGAAGCTGCATTTGATTGTGTCCCTTCTAGAAACGCAAGGAGGACTCTCCTGTGTTGTACTCCAGCCCCAAACCCTGTGGCATTGTCCAGCCTCGCAGCACTGCAGAGATTCCGGTTACAATCCAAGTGCAAACATTGGGCGATCATCGCACCAATGTTCTGATCGGCGTGTTTGGGGATGAAAGAAACCCACTGGTGAGTGCAAGGGGAGATGTGTGCCTTTGTGCAGCTCCTCCTGGCAGGGTGCAGAGTGTGCAGGGATTCTTCTGGGAAAAACAGGCACAGGCTGCTGTGGAGAAGGACAGAAGGGACTGGTGGCATGAAGAGCTTATGCCTTATAGGTGGTAATCTCAGTGTCTGACTCTGAATGTAGTTCCTAAGCTGGAATTGAGGATAATTTTAGTTAAATTAATCTTTAAAATGCTAGTAACTTTGGAAATACCTGTTTTCAAATGTCATCTCTTTAAGCACAAAAGAGGATGTCAGAAGACTTCTGGGAAGGTTGAGCTTTGTGGAAAAGAAAGGAAAGCTGGCATTTGAAGAGTAGTTGCAAGGATTTAAACTTACATTAAAACGCATGGAAGTGATGATGGCAAATTCCCTGGATGGCACCAAGTATCTGACCCTGGGCCATTGTGACACTGCATGTAAATCAGTCAGCAGGAAGGACAGGCAGTGCAGGCTGTGCCAGGGAGCCTGAAGTTTGACACAACAGTTGCTTTCAACTATCAGGCTGCTTACCTTAAGCAGGAGGGTTTCTCCTCACCAGAATAACCAATTGTTTACCTGTCAGCCTGGTCTTAACTAGACATTTCTTGCAAAGCTTTTACCTTGGGCCAATCATTTGTATTTTGACAGTTTCTCTTACCTTAATCCTTTTTAATTTGGAGGTGAATATGTAACTTTAATTTTTTTTCCCCAAAAGCCCAGCATTTCAGCTGGAGAGGGGTTAAATAATAAATAATAAATAATAAATAACTTGAGTAGAGTTGAGCTGTTTAAGCTTTTTTAGGTTTCCCTGTTGTGGTTTGTTTTGGCTTTTATAAAAATCTTTCTTTCCTGCTTCTTCCTGGAACAGAGAGCAGAATTCCTGAGCTCTGGAGAGCTGGCAGAAATCTATGGAACTCCAAAGAAGATAGACTTTGGCATGATCCCAGTGCTACAGCCGAGCTCACAAACTCTTACCCTCTTCAACACAGGTCTCGTCCCTGTAGACTTCAGGATCAAGATTGTAAGTACCTGTGGGGCTGTTTTCCAGGGAATTGACTGGTCAGTAGCAGCCAGGACTTTTTATGACTGGTTTTGATATGCAAGATTTCCATCTGGCCCATCTGGTGTGAGAGGTGGCAGGATACTCCAATATTCCATCGGAGCGAGGCAAGAGGAACCTGGCTCTGGAGTGGTTTTAGCTGGGGCCCTCGGTGAAATCAGGTGCAGAGATGTTGGAGCAGAAACAAGTCTGGATTGTGGTGACAGGTCCTCCCTTCACTTTCTGGAAGGTCTTCAGATGTGCGTGTGACATTTTTGGAGCTCTGAGATCAGAGAAACCTGTGTTCCTTTGCTCCCCAGAGAGCCTGGATTTCCCTATGGTTTCCCTGTCCCAGCTGCATTTGCTTTGTGCCCAAGTGCTGTTTGTAGTGGAGAGCAGGGTGTGAGCTCTGTCCTCAGACTGCAATTGTCACAGCTCCTGTGGCTCAAGCCAGTTGGGCTGTGCACACGAAGATGTGTGGGGGTTGTGCACCCCCCCAGCCTGTGATCTTTGTGCTGTTGAAGAGCATCTTTGGGGAGCAGCTGCAGAGAAAGGCTGTTTTCATATGTGGAGGTTGCACAGGGCAGAAGGAGCTGGGGCTGCTCCCCTGGCAGGGAGAGCAGGGCTGGCACAGCCAGGAAGGGCTTGTAGGCTGGGGCTGGGGCTGGCTGGGTTGTCTGCTGGAGGGGGAGATCTGGGAGGGGCTTGAGGTTTGTTTTTCTTCATGCTGGATGTGCTGAACTTGTGGAGCTGCTTCAAACCTGATCCTATGGCCTTGTTTGTGTTTGTGGCTAAAGCATCAGGCCATGTGGGAGAGTCCAGCCACAGCCTCGTGGGCCAAGGAGGAGGGCTGTGAAGTTGAACTTGCTGCTTTTCCAGCTCTTTGGGGGATAAATGCCACCTTCAAGTGAGGGGTTTTTCCAGGACAGCTTTCTCTAACTCCACAATGAAATTCTGCTTTCAGCCTTTGCAGGGAGCAGTGCATCTTGGCTGGGTGGGCCTGGCATGGAAATGATGGGTTTCACATGCTCCTAGCAGGGCTGGGCCTGCAGAGCTGTGTCTGTACAGCTGTGCTGGTGCCAGACCTTTCCTCCCTGCTCTGAGCAGCTTCCAGCTCTCTTGCCCAATCCATGAAGTCCATGAGAAAGCAGATGACAAGAGTTCTTGGGAAGAGTGGGCCATGTGCACAGAGCACACATCATCCAGTTCCTTTCTGCTTCTTGCTTTTCTGCTCTGCTGTAACCATTTTGAGGTGGCTTTTCCAAAGCAGAGGGCACTGGGGCACCTCTCTACAGCTGATGGTCAGTGGGAAGTGAGGGCTTCAGTCCTTCAGGGGATCTTGAGAAGCACTGATGGCCCCTTGGGCAAGAATAGTTTGGTGTTGGGGTTGCAACTGGTATTGCAGTGATATTCTTCAGGATCTCAGCAGTGTCCTCCAGCTATGTGGTTTCTGGAGTGGGATTTGAGCAGTCCTGGCTTCCTCTGGCCTTGAGCCTTTGTGAGAAGGCAGGAGAGAGAGAAAGCAGCTTTCCCTGGCACACACTCCAGAGCAAGAGTGGGGAAGGAACACTCTCCTGAGGATAAACATCCCTTGGGTTGGGCAGAGCTGGGGTCATTAGGTGAGTCTGTTAAAGGAGAGGAAAATACAGGTTGTATGAGCTCTGCTGTTGCCTGAGACTGCAGCTCAAATTTAGGGAAATGAAGCCTTTATGATTTTTATCCTCCCCTCTTTAGTCTGTCCTTTTCTTATATCCCACAAGAGATCACGGTGCATGGTTTCCATCCTAAATGCATCTTCTGCTTGTCTTACAGGCTGATAAACCCCAGTGCTTTGTTCTTGAAACCCAAGAAGGAGTGATCCCCGCTAGGGGTGAGGTTCCTGTGACTGTCACAGCCATCCTGGATGACACTGGGCATTTTGCTGACTCCATCCAGCTCTTCATCGAGAACAGCTTTTGCTTCAGCTTCTTACTGAGGGCTATGGGCACTGGCACCACAATTGTCACAGACAAACCACTGGCCCCAGAGCTCAACTTGGGATACCAATTCAGGTAGGAGATCTCCCCACTCCCACCTCTCCTCCTGGCTCAACAAGGAGCAGTTTTGCTGTAGTCCTTCAGGCAAGATCTTCTTCAGTGTTCCAATCCCTGAGTCCTTCCCTGAAGGCAGAGATTCCTTCAGAAACGTGTGGTGGCCAGTTGAGAGTTGTTAGATACCCTCAAAAGCCACTGGAAGGGAAACCAGTTGCTAAATGGCCACTGAATTGTCTTTAGTTGTAATACATTTATGTCCTCACTTGATCAAGCAGTGGTGTCACAGCTGCCCCAGAACAAAAGGTTCCCAAAAGGGCGCCCGGGTGAGGCGGTCCCTCCGTGGGGCTGAGGGACCAAGGGCAGATGGCCTCACAGCCTTCCCTTCTGAAATGGCACTTCCCAGGCAAGCAGGGCCTGGGAACAGAGAGACAGGAGGGCACCAACCCCCCCAGGAAGGCAGGAGCCCCCAGAGCAGTTCCAGGGCCAGATGGAAACTGCTGCTTTGTGTGGGGCCCGCAGTGCCACTGCCGCTTCCTCCTGCTGTTCCTGGGCCCTGCTGCTGCCCTGCTGTGCCCAGGGCCTCGATGGCTTTTTTGCTGCCAGCAGAGTTTGCAAAGTTCACTTCAAAACAGTTTCTAATTGCAAAATGAAGTTCTACAAATGGCTCTCAGTGCAAAACCAAAGCTGCTACCAAGGAGAGGGCCCTGCTGCCCTGGTTTCCTCTCCTGGAGCAGGCAGACGATTTTTACCAGCTTGCTGGGATCGTGCAGAAGCTGCCTCTGAGCTGGCTTTTAGAAATGCCTGCAATCATACCCCACACACAAGGTCCTCAAGGGCAGCATCTCAAAGATTCACGGACAGTGTGGGGCACCGAGCAATGCAAAATACAGTAACAGTACGAAATCAGCCCAGAACAAACATTTTGGAGGAAAACATCAGGTCCTGTTAGTCTCACCTTGAAAATGCTACATTAGCATTATAAGCAGATTTCTCTTTGCAATAATGACACCAGAAGGGCAGCTTGTCAGACAGTTTCTGGCCCACATAAAGAGCTGGAAAAGAAGACAATCCCCAAGTTATGAACACCTCAGATGGCTCATCAGGAGCAATCTGATGAGCAGGGAAACAGCTGCTCCCACACCATTTTCCATCCTGGCTTCTCTTGTAGCCACCTTCCCAGTACTCATCAGTTCCAAGTAACAAACAGGGGCCACCATTTCCATCGGCTCTTCTGGAGCGTGGAATGCTACAGGCCAGCCAAGAGGAAGGGCCAGAGCGTCTCAGCCCTCAGCAGCCCCAAGGCCGAAGATGATTTCGAGAGCCGCAGTCGTACGAGCGCCGTGTTCGGGCTGGAGCCAGGCTCCTGGCACCTGCAGCCAGGCCAGTCTGTGGCCATGGTGCTGCGAGGCTTCTCCCACATGCCACAGGTGAGGTCCCCACCAAGGGCTGAGCCTGGGGAGCCCTCACATCCCCTCCCCTGGCCTTGTTCCACAGTGCCTTGACATTTGCCTGGGGAAATGAGCAAGGCCCTTCAAGAAACTGCTTTAAGGCCGCACGTTTCTGTGGCAGCACCAGTTGCTTTCCTTGCTGGCCACCATCAGAGCAGCCAAGGCTTTATTGGGATTCCACAGCTACCAAAACCCAGTGCTGATCCCAAAGCAGGGCTGGAAGGAAATAATGCTCTTTTGGGGCAAACGGTGTTGCACGCTGAGTCAGCAAAGAAGGGCAGACAAATAAGTTACACTTAGACTAGGAGCACAAAAAGAAAGGGAATTCAACAAGTGCCAAGTGGTTTATCTGGGGTAAGCACAGATAAAACAAAAGCCATGTGAAGGGAGGGGAGTTCTCACAAGTGCCTTTTGTGGGCATTGGGGTGCAGTGTTACAGACAACTGAGTGCAGAATAAATCAGCTGCATCACGGCAAGAAAAGGAGGCAGTGCCCACTGTAACTGTGTGGCAGGAATAGGGGCTGTGCTGGGTGCTGAGCCAGTGCAGGGCATTTGCTGGTGCCCTGCCACCCTCCACTGGTGACAAGTGACTCTTGCGTGCAGGAGGTGAGGGATTACATGAGGTGTGAAGCTGTCGTTGGCACAAGCGTGGTGACAAAGAAGATCATAGAAACCATCATTAGCTGCAAGTTCATAGATCCCTCTATAGAAGTATCAGCCAGAAAACTCTCTTTCCGGGTGGAGAAGGTAAGTCTCTGGATTGCATCCTGGCATTTAGCAGCATGGCTGAGGGGGGTGTGTCCTTGTGTTAAAGCCCCTCTTTGCTCTGCCTGAGGCACTTGGTCAAGTGAGTGAAGATGCTTTTAGAGATGAGACTGGTATTTAACTGCCCCAAAGCAAAACTGCAGTTACAGCTGCACTGCTGTGGGGATCATGGCCACTTGCAGAGAAATGCCAGTTTCTCTGCACACTGTAAAGGGAGGTTTTTAAGGATCCTCCAAGGCACGATGATGTCTGTACACTGAAGCTGTAGGCAAGCTGGGGGGAAGAATGGAAATTTCTGTGAATTCCTCAGGCTAACGAGGAAAAACCCATCATCTCCTGTGTCTCTGCCTTCTCTGCTGTTGGCATGGATACTTTAGGGTATAGCTATAAGGTATAGCTCTGTGCATTTCCCTAGGCCTCACCTGCTTCAAAAGACCCCCAGACATCCTGCAGTGATGATAACACTGAGGCAGAGCAGGTGCCCTTTAGTCTCTGGATCCCAGTTCCAGCATCATCTTTCCCTCTCCTGCAAGTTGTCTGAAAAAGAGAATATGTTTCATGATTTGGTTTCTGTACTTTCAGGCCTCTCGTTTGGCTCCCAGGCTTCCACTGAAGTACAGAATCCCTGGAACAGGCAGTTCAGATGTAATTAGAAGCCTTTCAGCTCTCCCTGATTCTGCCTGGGTTCTGCTCAATGCCACACACACCAACTGATTGATTGCATACTATGGCACAGCACCTGTTTGATATCAGTACATCCAGAAGCAGTTTCCCAAACTCTCTGGTTTCTCTAAAGCATGCAGGAAGCCCAGCACAATGCACAGACAGGAAGGAAGAGCCTAGGCTGATCACAGCTTTGAGACCATACACACCTTGTCCCTGTAGCAGGAGCTGGAGGACACTTGTTGCAGACTGACTGCTTTTTTGAGGCTGCTAGAGCCAATAAGGTTGTAAGAAATGACAGCATGTGAGTGAAGATGTTCCAGTGCTGTTCTGCCCAATAGAGAGACAAAACTGGACACAAATGGTCTGGATTCACTTTCTGCTTTAGGTCTTGTTCAAGCAGCCACCTCCTCTCCTATTCCCTCATCTGTACATGGGAGTGGTGCCCTGTCCCCAGAGGATGCTGTGGTTTCTAAACATGACAAGCATCTGCTATAAAGAAACATCTCCTGGGAAAGTAGAAACAAATAGAAAGGATCAATAGCATGTGTGCACTTCTGGGGCTGAAAAATGTGAGATGCAACAGAAGCAGGAGGAGGTCTCTGGCTACTTGAGGCTGTTTTTCCTTGTTTCCATAGAAACCCAGTGATGTCCTAACTCTGCAGTACCAGCCTTTGGCTTTAACAAACACCTGCTCCCTGCCGCTCGACCTCGTGCTGGACGTGGAGCAGCCGTTCCTGGTGTGTGATGAGGACCAGCAGCCCCTCCCAGATGGCCAGGTGAGCAGCCCTGGACTCCTCCAGTGGGGCTGGAAGAGGAGGGATGTGCTGGTGCCTTTCTCTTGGGAGGTCCTTGAGTCAACAAGTTTATTGTGTAGCATCAGCAGTGGGCTGGCCTGAGCTGCATCAGCAGAGCTGCTGAAGGAATCAAAAGATTACCTGAATTGAGAAGTTCCATCCTGGCTTTAAGGCACAAGGAGGAGGGAGCAGGCAATTTGGTCTGGGCAAGCCATGCAGTAAAGGTGTCTCCTGGAAAGCATCCCAGCTCTCCAGCAGCCATCCCCTTGTATTGCTGCTGAGCACAGAAACATGAGCCTGAGGGAATCCTGGACTGGACTGTGGTGCCTGCAGTCACACCCTTGCTATAAAGAAGTGAATGATGAACTGAGAAGCCCATGCTGGGGCCACACTTGGAGTATTTACTGTTTCATGCTGTCAGACCTTGGCATGTCATTAATTACTGTCCATCTCCTTGCAGCCTGTGACAGTGGGTGTAGAGGAGACCTGCCATGTCTACATCGCATTTGACCCAGCTTACAAACTGGAGCTTCACAGCTGGAAAGAACAGAAGATTCTGAAGATAGACATGGTTAGGGACCATCCTTATGTGGAGTATATCGAGCTTTGGGGAGAAGTCCACTTCCCAAATCTCCGAATCCAGCCCAGCAGCCTGGAGTTTGGCTGCATCGTGGCTGGCACGGAAGCAGTGCGCTCTCTGAGGATGAGCAACTGCAGCCCCCTTCCTGTGGAGTACCACTGGGCATTGCAGGCAGACAGCCAGGTGCACAAGTTCAGGTATGTGCACCTTTGCCCTCTCCTCTTCTTCCTGCTGTCCTGTTTGTGCTTTGCAAAGAACAGAGCTGTTTGTCTAGGATCTGACAGACTGCTCTGACTTCTCCTTGTGCAAATAACACTGACCAGCTGTGCTCAGGCTGCATGCTCAAGGAATAGGTTTTCCACCAATTTGGTGCTGTGTAGCCCCCACAGTGGTTTCCCTTGGGATGGAAAGCTGGGGCCAAAGCTGCTTTCTCAGAGCTCTGTGGCCTGAGGCGATGTCCACCTTGATGAAGGGCTCCTAATCCCAGCTCCCACAGTGCTGCTGGAGGCCCTTTTGGGGGTGCCCTTTTGGCCCCTCTGCTTTGGGATGGGTCCTCTGTGCAGGAGCTGCTCTCTGCTCCTTGCCTTCCTCCCTTGCCTTGTGCTGGAGGATGCCCAGAAAGTCCCAACAGCAGAGAAAGAGCTACTCAGCACCTGGGCTGATGCAGAACATCTCGTTACCTTTCCTTCTTTTCTGAGACAACTCCTTTAGTGCCAGGGTGATTTCTTTCCCAAGGCTCAACTCTTGGTGGACACCTTGGATTCTTCACTCCCTTTTTTGGTGACACTTGTTACTCATTCTGACTTTTCCCCACTGCAACA
This sequence comes from Cyanistes caeruleus, assembly GCF_971803275.1. Classification (NCBI taxonomy): domain Eukaryota; kingdom Metazoa; phylum Chordata; class Aves; order Passeriformes; family Paridae; genus Cyanistes; species Cyanistes caeruleus. Next base: position 164,371 of record NW_028255959.1, read on the forward strand.
CGTCCCTTATGGGTTCTGTAGTGCTGGACAGCAGGACTTGTTCATCACACCATCTCCTGTCCCTGCCTCCCAGAGAGTTTCTATTTTAGAGTGAAAAATGCCATTGTCTGGGCACCATGGTCCTGGGAAGTTGCCTCAAACCATTGATTCAAACTAAAGGCAGTGGAATAGATGATATGGGATCTCTTGGGGGTTATGATGAGAGATCCTCTCATCCAGAAATGAAACCCAGCCTTAGATAAGAAGCCACAAAGCTAAAGACAGTTATTCTTTGGGGAGCAGGTCATTATTGGCACTGAATGCCTGTCTGGGAATGGAGCATTCAGGCCGTGTTTGGCTGTAGGGGAGCTCTTGCAGCTCAGCAGGGTGACAGGCAGGCACAGCCCAACTGTGTCCTCACGTGGCATTAGAAACACAAGCAGAGTTACCCTGAGCACCTGCTTCAATCTAAAGTGGGGAATGTGACCTGAGCCAGCTGGGAGTGTTGGGAAATGCCAACCACCCCTGCCTGCACTGTCAGGGAAACATTCCTGATAAATACCTGGGAGAGCTGCAGAGTTTCTGGCATTGGGCATTGGCAGGGCTGTGCTGGCTCATCACTGCCTGGGTGTGCCCTTGGTGTCTCAAATCTCACTTTTTGCTCTCCTCCTTCTCTGTCTTTTCCTCTCCCACTGTGCTTTTTGCATCCTCACAAGGTGTTAATCCCTGTCCTCTGTAGTTCCTCAATGCAAGCAGTTGCAGCTGCCTGCACCACTGCTACCTCAGTGTCATCCCTGGGCTGGTTTAGAACAGACCTGCTCCAGCCTGGATTGGGAAGGGCTGGATCAAACCATTCCTGAGTTCAGTGCACCAGCACCCAGCCAGGGGCTGCATCCTGACCAGGAGCTCCTCATGCAGGTGTCCTTCCCTCCCACTGCAGGTCCCTGCTCACAGTTATGTTTTTTTCCAGATATGAACTTTGCCCACCTAAATTCAGACCCTCACCACCAAAGTTGAAGAGTACCTGTTTGAATTGCTCAGCATCTCAATGGAGCCACTGCAGTATTAAAAATGTGGAGGAGCCAGACACAGACCTGCAAGAACCACAGGATCTTGGCCAATCTTCAAGAGCAGAGGTAGATTTTGTTGTACACCCAGTGCTGTGTTGTCTCCCCAGCTTGCCACCACCAAGTCATGCTCATGCTGACCTCCCTTTTTGCTGCCCTGCTGGTTTGTGCCTTGAGAGTGGGCTGGGCAGCGGGGCCTGTGGATGGACATGGGCTGTGTGGGAGGGAGGAGCAGGAGAGTTTTCCTTGGAGAAGCCTGCTCAGATCCTACAGATCTAAGCTCAACACAGATCTGTGTTGAGTGTGGGATTTTTTGGCCTTGTTCTCTTCACAATGTAAGATGAGGCTTTCATCTGCATCATGATGCTAAGACCTCCAGCTTCCTTCCCAGAGCAAGCTGTGATGAGTCCTGATCTCCATGTACCCTCTTCCCAACCCTGCCAGACCACCTGTTTCCAGGTGTCTGCTTTCACCTGAGAGCTGGTATTGCAGTGGTGGCCCTGAAGCTGTCTTCTAAAATGAGACTTTGCCAAGTGTCTCTCTCTTCCTCTCAGCATAGAAAATGGCTTGTTTTTCAGCTGCCAACATATATTCGTGGAAGGCATTACATCCCAGTGGGGCTGGCAGGATTCAGTCACTCCGTGGATGTACCATGGATTCCCCTCAAAGTGGAGAAGGTAAGAGGGAATCTGTCTCACTTCCACATTTTCAGTGTGGCAAGCAGGGCTGTAGCTGCCAGCCCCACTGGTGGCCCTCAGCATTGCCCACAGAGGGGCCTGGCATCCCTCCAGACCCATCACAAAGTGCTGCTGAAGCAACTGGTTATTGGAGAGGCCACGCAGGACATGCTGTAGGGAGGCCCAAGGACGCTGTGCAGCACCTGTGGAGGGCATTGCTCCCCCTGGACATCATCAGGTGGTCCGTAGGAAAGTTTTGCAGGAGCTTTTGCTGCAGCACCTTGAAAAAGCAGCAGATAAATCAGAGAGAGAGAGAGGGGAAAAGCCTCAGGAGTCAGATGAGCTGGGCTGGGGTCCTTCCCTGAGCTCCAAGAGCTCTCACTCTGCGTGTCCCGCTTTTCTAAAAGCAGTCATAAATGCTTTTTAAAGGCAAGTTGTGTGTCAGAGAGAATTTCTACTGCCAGGAGACATCCCAGTTCACTTCAATGTAGTGTATTACTGCATTGATCCGTGAGTATGGGAGAAGATTTTCCTCATGGTGCCTCCACTGGTCAGTGGCATGGATACAGGATGAGATCAGGATGATTCTGGCTGTGTTGTTTGAGGAATAGATCCCTCTGGCTACAGCTGCACTTTGCTCCAAGGTGCTCTTGTGCATCCATTTCCATGCTCAGCACCTCAGTCTCTCCTGTTCTCTGTGCAGGTTTTCAGGATCTTGCCGCTGTCGGGTGTGCTGCAGCCGGGAGAGAGACAGGAGGTCTTCTTCACCTTCACTGGCCACCTCAACACCATGGCCCAAGTCACAGCGCTGTGCCACGTGGAGGGAGGCCCCACCTACGAGGTGAAGCTGACCGGGGAGGCCTCACGTGTCAGCTTCTCCCTGAGCGCCCGGGAGATCAACTGCGGCTCCCAGGTACCCCACGGGTCCCCGGGCACAGCTCCTCGCCTCGCTGCCTTCCTGCCCACCTCGCTCCAGGGCTCCCTTCCCAGCCCCTTTGTTGTCTCTGGGGCTTGGAAGTACAACCTTTGTGGGACACATCTGGCATCCAAGCTGTAAAATGGCCGTCTCCAACCCTCTCCAAAATGCTGGGAATACCTCTTGTTCAGGGGACTTAACACTGCCTCCTGAGGCACCGCAGGGGGATGCTCTGGACGTCCCTCTGCTGATCCACTCCAAAAGCCTGACCTCCAAGGAGATGCTCTTGTCGAACGCTCTTCTTAATCCATGCAATAATCAGGGGAAGATCTTGGGCTTCCAGTCACTATAGCTGGAGACACTGTCCCAGAATGATCCCCACTTCACTCTTTTTCAGTTGAAAACCCACAGCTATTTCCAGCTGCTGGCCCTGTCGGTGTTGCTCTGTGTGACTCCCTTGTTGCCTGTATGCTGCTTGCCAATACTTGCATGCAGGTGCCTTTTCTTTTGGAGTGCCTCCGTGCTGTCTCTGTTTCTCCTGGCTGCTGGTGACCCCTCAGAGGGCCTGTGTCCCCACAATGAAATGTGTTCATTTATTACTGGCCCTCCCATGGTTGTTGCCACACCTCTGGGTGCTGCCAGAGCTCCCTGGTCCTGTGCAGGTGCCCTGTGCCTGGGGGTTCCCCGGGTTCCCAAGTGCCCCCATCTCCTCTCTGGACCCTGCTCCCATCATGTGTCTGCTTTCAAGGCCAGGAGAGAGGAAGGAGATTCCCAGCAGCAGGCCTGGCTCTGTAACTTCCCGCTCTCTGCCTTCTCTGCAGATGTTTAACGAAGTTCATCACAGCACGGTCATCCTGGCAAACACCAGCAAGATTAAATTCAACTGGGTGCTAGAACCCAGCACTGCAGACCAAGACCTGCCTGGTGTGTTTCTGGTCAAGCCCACCACTGTAAGTAGCACGAGTGACTGACCCCAGCCCTGTCAGGTGGCCCAGGAGAGTGTTAAAGGGACAAAAGAGGGGGAGGGGGAAAAGGGGGAAAAAGGTCCGAGGGGAAAACCCCAAACTCAGCCACGAGATAGAGAGGGCTGTAAGCAATTTCTTCTGGGGGCAGAGAAAGTCAAACCAGTGCTATTGAAAGTCAATAAAGCAAAAGGAACAGTGGTGGGTGCTTGGCTCGGGTGCTTAGCCATAGCCAGAGGCACACCAGTCAACACAACCACATCCATTATAGACCCTGGGTACTGCAACAGCCTAATACAAATTCACAAATGGTTACACATATTCAAATATTTTAACATAGTTCCTCCTCCATCCTGCCTTTTTGGAGCATGTACAGTTGCCCTAGTCCTGGTCATTTGGTACTTTTTGACACATTCAACAGGTTCCCATTAACTTCATTGGTTAAATGTTAATATTACAGCAACTCTTCCCCAACACTGGTATCACCACAAAACATTTGCCTTAAAAAAATTCTAAACTTTAGCAAAAATTCTTTGACAAAAGCCAACATTATAAAACACACAGTATTTACTCTAACAACTGTGCAAGGCAACACTATAATGTATTTATCACAAAGGTGATGTGGTCTGATGGTTTCTTCTAGATAGAGAACCTGTCTTGTCAGCCTGTCTGTCCCCTGAGCCATCCCCCATCAAACACTCTGATGTATTCCCTTCCTCCTCTGCCATTCCTGCAGGGCTCCATTGCATGTGGCAGGAAGCAAGTGTTGAGATTCTCTTACATGCCAGGAGTACCAGGAGCCTTTAGCAGGACATACCAGCTTAAAGTGGGTGACCTGGAGCCGGAAAAGATCTGCCTGAAAGGAGAAGCGTCCTTTCCTATGATCAGTGTCAACCTGCCCTGGAACATCAAAGGTGGGCACTGCCTGTGTGCCCCCAGGAAGGGCCCCTCTGGTTTTGTTCCCTACCAAATGCCCACAGGGCAGCTCATGCCCACCTGCACCAAGCCTGGAGGGCTGCAGGACTCCCAGAGCCACTCAAGCCATCTGACTGCTTTGTGAGTCTTGAGCAGAGGATCCCATGTGGCCTTTGTCCCAGGAACCATCCTGCAGAGCTTGCCAGCACATCTGGCAGGGTCCTGAAGGATGATGGCTGGCCTGAAAGGCTTGGGAAAGCTGTAAGAGAGGCTGGCAGGGCTTCTGGCAGGGTTGGATTTGCGTGACATTGCAGGGGATGAGATGTTCCTCTGTGGGGAGGAAGATGGGTAGGAGCGAACGTGAGCATTCCGAGAGGAGCAGCAGCATCCGCTTTCCATAGATGGCTTGAGGGATTTCTTTCTGGAAGAAAGCAGTGTTTGGGAGCTAGGGACTTCCCAATTTAAGTGGGATTGGCACTTTGCTCACACTTCTCTTGGTGGATGTTTTCTTCCTTCAGGAAATGAGAAACGTGGAAAGCCACTACGGCTTGCAGAACACAGGCAGCAATACTGTGAGACCCTGAAAATTCAGATCCCAGCAGCTCAGCCCTTAAAAAGTCCAGATGTGAAGACTGGGAAGCTGCAGCCCTGCATGCCTGGAGGCTCTGACATTGTAGTAAGAACAGCTGCAGCCCCGTTTGGCACATGCCACTGTGTCCATGTCGCCTGAGCCCCTTGCAGCCCACAGCAGTTTCCCGGTGCCCTGATGGCACTTGGGACCTCCCTGCCCACTTAGAACCATGTGTCACCTCAGCATTGCCCCTAGGGCTGCCACTCTGGCCATGGTCTCTCTGGGGGTTGGCTTGCACCAGCTTGTCAGACACCGAGCAGCCAGACAGGAGAACCCCACACCCCTCTCAACAAGAGCAGGGTGGGATCCTTTCTCAGGTGCAAACCTCGGGAAAGACCTTTGCTAACCAGACACTGTCTGTCTTCCGTTTCCTCAGGCAAACACTCGGCTGCAGATAAAGATGATCGAGAAGGCTGCTCTGGAGCTGCAGAAGAAGCTCACGTGCCATCCCCCAAAGACCGAGTTCCCTGACAAAAAGCTGTGCCAGAGCCTTGTCAAGTGAGTAGGGACTCCCATCCCCATCTCCAGGTGCCCCGTGGGGAACAGCCAGCAATGTCCCCTTCTCCTGAGAGCTCCTTGTTTCTGCAGAGCTGGGAATAGCCTGGACTGCAGCGAGGCTCTTGTCCCGGTGGCTGTGACACGCTGCGTGTGAGCAGCTGAGTGCCCTCCCTTCCCCAGCACCACGCTGAGCTTTGGACTCAGCTCCCCACAGCTGTGGGGTTCTGTCCCTAGAGCTGAGGGGACCCACTGCAGACCTTCAAGCCCTTCCAGACAGCATCAATTCTGTCCCTGCTGACTAGCTCTGAAAGAGACAATTCCCAGCTGATGTCTTGGTTCCAACTAACAGAGCACACTAAACAAAAGGAGGAGGGAACTGCACATGTCAGCAAACCCTTGAAAGCCCAAAATCAGATGGCTTGAATCCTGGTGGGGTGGCAGGGCTTATCTAATTAACTTGGTCTGTCCCTTTGCACCATCATGATGCAGCACAAGCAAGGGAGGCTTCAATTCAGGAAGATGCTCTGCAGAACAGATCAGGTGATCTGGCTGCAGAGCAGTGAAGATTTCCTGTGCAGGCAAATCTTATTGCTAGGCCCCAAAGCAATTTCAGGCTCAGGCTGTACACCAGCCTAAGTAGTTTCATTTAGTCCAGTGGAGGCCCAGTGGACTCACCTCTACTGGCTTTTCATGGCAGAGGAGCTGTGGACAGTTTCCATTTTAAACTAATTTTATTTCCAGGTACCATTAGTAGCTGATAAAACCTAGGACCTGCACTCCTCCTGACTTCCCAAAATAATTGCCAGGTGGTCAGGCCATGGGTTTCACGGGCTTGAGCTGAGTTTTTGCAGCAGTGAATAAAGAAATAGCCACTTGATTTGTATCCTCCATCCACCTGGACATGTAGGCAGGCTGTGGTTTAAGGACTGTCCTTACTCCTCCTTGCAGAATTGAGCTGCCCGAGTATGTCCTGGACATGGGCACTGTCCTGAAGGGTTTCACTGAGAGACGCACTCTGGAGATCACCAACCCTGGGCAGATCCCAGTGTCCTTCTGGGTCGATGCATCTGTCCTGCAGGACACAGGTAAGCAGTGCTGGAGACACTTCCTGTGGGCATGGAGGAGGTGTCTCACCCAGATTAGCTGAAGCCACTGAACTTGGGGAGGTTTTTCAGCTTTTTCTTCTCCCTGCCCCTGCTGGGAGCTTCAGAGGCAGAATCCTCCTGTCCAGCCATGCCCAGGGACCTGGCCTGCCTACAAGTGCCCTGACACTCCAGTGTGGGGCCAGATGGGCTCATCACCCTGGTCACCTCTCAGCATCTTCTGCCCTTGGCTCCCACGAGCATCAAGTTTCTTTGGGCACTCTGTGGCCTTGTTTTGTGAACCAGTGGTGTCTGCTGTGTTTTGGAAGTGCTTTGTTTGGAGTTCACACTGTCACAGCACTTGTATTCAGCGTTTCTTGAGGAAACAGCCTGTGAGATCCTCTGGTGGATCAAAAGAGGCTTCCAGAAGAGGCCTTGAGGCAAGGCTGCACTTGCATCACACAGTGGCTCGCTGTGTCGAGGGGCGTTCAGGTGCACTCTGAGTTTTTGTCCAGGTCACAGCACAGCCTGGGGTTTTTCCCAGACCTCTCACCAGGACAGCTGTAAGGCCTTAACGTGCTTCTGACACATTGCTTGTGTTTCCTGTGTATCTCAGCTGCTTTGTTTTCATCTGTTCAAGGTTTCAGCGTGGACCTGGGCCAGATGAAGAGTCTGCCCCACATGCACACCCTGAGGTTTGATGTGTGCTTTGAAAGTGCCCAGCAACCACAGGGTGACGTGGATGTGCTGCTGCCCATACAGGTACCACAGCTCTTGGGGCAGGCAGCAGGCTGGGCACAGCAGCAGATGTCACCTGCACCCTCTGCTGAATTCTCTGTCCTTCTACAGGTAACAAAAGGCCCCACGTCTCACATCCGCCTCCGTGCCACTGTCTTGGAACTGTCGCTCGACCTCTCCCAGAACACACTGCAGTTCCCCAGTATCCTCGTTGGGCAGTGCCAGGTTGAGACAGTCCAGCTCTACAACGGGTTCCAAGTGCCCTGCAAATGGTTCATCACTGCCATCAAGCCTGTTACGAAGGTAAAGCACAGACAGCACTGAACACACAACTTCTGGCTGGGTTTTCTTTGTGTCTCCTGCCCTTTCTGCTCCTGTGGCTGCCCGAGCACTTGGGTCTGTGGTGTGTTTGAAGAAGTTTCTGAGGGTGTAGATCAAGGCTGGTTTTCCTAGACCTGTTCCATTAGCTGCTGCTTTGCTTTTGTGCCATCTTCAGCCATTCCTCCTCCTCTGAGGACAGCAGTTCCCTCAGCCTGCCCTGTCTACAGGTTTTCCCTCCAGCTCTAGGCTTTGGGGCCACACTTGGTTTGGCTGTGGGTGCTGTCAGCGCTGTATCAGTGTCTCAGAGCACTACAGGAACTGAGGCTCTGTCCTCACAGGCTGAGGAGACCTCACCCCATTGGTTTCTGTGTCCAGAGCAATCAACTCAGATACATGACACCAGCCCAAGGTCAGAAGCAGCAGGCGCTGGAGGAAAGGCGCTGTCCCTTTGAAGTGACGCCCTCCAAAGGAACCCTTGATGCAGGAGCGTGGCAGAACTTGCAAATCCAGTTTGCACCCAAGGAGGAGGTGAGATTGGCAGCTGTCAGCCCAGGAGGCCTGTCAGGGCTATCTGGAAATGAGGGCCTGGTGCAGAGAGTGTGGGACGAGCTCTGCCTTCACAGGGGGCTTTCTGCAAGCGCCGTGCTCAGCGTGGCTCAGTTCAGCCCACAGAGCACTCCCGGGAGATGTGCTCTGAAATGCCCACAGGGAGCTTGCACAGAGAGCATCAGGGCTCTGTGGCTGCCTCTCGGCACAGGGGAGGGATGTGCCCAGCTCCCCTCAGCCTCCCCCTTGCCTGGCCCTGTTTGCAGCTGCGACACTCGGTGCAGAGCAGCTGCACACTCGCAGAGGATAATCCTGGAATGGCCGCTCTAGGCCCATCCTGCTGCACAACTGACTGGCAAAACAGCCACCAGACACCTTCCTGAGCATGGCAGGACAGTCACCTGTCGTGGTGTGCTGCCAGCAGTCAGTCCCTGGGGCTCTGGCCTGCCTGCACATTCCCACACAGCTGGGGATTCAACTGAAAAGGATGCAGCATTCCCAAAAGTACTTTGCCTGGGGCCGCTGGGTCTTGGAAACTGACAGTGTGTAGCAGTATGGACACAAGTGCTTCTGTGCCCACAGACAGTCCCAGGGACCTTTTAATTGCTCAAGAGATGTAAACATCTTGTGTCTGGCTTTGATCAGAGCCAAACACCAAGCAGAGAAGGTGACCCTTATTTCTGGCCAGCCAGAGCTCATTTGCCTCTCTCCTGGAGCTGGCGTTTGCCTGATGCAGCAGTGCCAGGACTGGGTGTGGACACTGTAACCCCAAGGGCCCTTCTCTTGAGCACTGCACTCCTGCATGCCTGGGTGAAAACGCCTGGCAGTCCATTGTCCATCCATCTGGTACCCAATACCCAGTGACAGTGCACACCAGGACTCATCCCAGTTACTCACACCCAGACACAGGCGCTGTAGTCCCTCGCAGAAGTGAATATCTGGTTTCTGTTCACCTTGGAGGGACTGATAACACCCTGGCCTTGGGGCAAGCACTGTATTTGGGGTCCTGGGGCTTCATGGATAAGTTTTCTGCACTTTTCTCTTTTCAGAGGTCTTACAAGTATAAGCTTCAGCTCAACATTCATGGGAGCAGCAATCACTTAAGTCTGCACCTCTCGGGGCAAGGTCTGGAGCCACGGTTGGAGTTCAGTCCCCCCGCACTAAAGATGGGATGGGGGCTGGTGGACAGCGATGGGGTGGAGGCCACAGTGGTGGTGAAGAACCCATGCAAATTCCCCATCGAGTTTTACTCCCTGGATTTTGATGAGCAGTACCTGGAGGAGGAGAAGGTGAGAAGGCAGGTCTGGTCCCCGTGTACATGCTGCCCAAGCTTCACAGCACTCCAATCTTCCCAGGCTTGTGTCAGGGAGATGGAGGCAATGCCCAGGGCAAAGCCAGCTCTGCTGATGTGCTGTGGGAGGATTTAAAGAGTTTGTGTTGTTGGGAGGAAGGGAGGAGACAGAAAATGGGTTTATTGCATCTGTGGGATGAAAGGTGAGAAAAGGAATCTTGCATATGGTTTCTCTTCCCTGCTGGCAGGCTGGGCATGACTTGGGCTGGGCATGTGCTCTGGCAGAAAACTCCACTGGTTCTCAGGGCTTTGCTGGCAGAGTGCAGTCCTGGCTAGTGTGGCTAGTGTGGCTGCAGGCAGTGAGCAGCTCATGGTCATTGTTTTCTTCAGATGAGTCACTTGGGAGGGGTTTCTCTCCCAGTCCTGCTTGTAGCTCTTGCCTCTGCTCTGGAGCCTGCTCACCCCACTGGGCATAACAAAATACTTGTACTTGATGGAAATCAAAAAGCCCATTGCCAAAAGCTCAGTGCCTTCAAAGAAGGAGTTGTGAGGATGAAGGTGACAGAAGTATAAACAGGATTTTCTCTCGTCTTTTAGATGCTGAGGCATCTGGGACTGCATCCCCAAGGGCCTCCCCTTCCCCCTGCTGCTGTCCTCTCCAGAGTTGACTGCCCAGAGGAGCGGCTGGGCTCTGCAGAGCATGTGAAGCCCTTCACCATTGTTACACCTGAAGACAATCTGGTGGGTACTGCAGTGGTGCTGGCACTGAAGGTGCCAGGGCAGGGACCAGGCTAGATGGGGGCATGAGGGACAGGTGGATGGAAAAGGATCATTGTGGAGAGGTAGTGAAGATGTGATGGGGCCCCACGTCTGCAGGTCTCCTTTCTGTCAGGGATGGGGCAAAAGAGACAGCTTTGCTGGAGACAGAGCAGTTCTGTAAGAGGGGAAAAATCACTTAAAACCACCAACTTCCTTTGAGGAGAGGATCCTGAGTTAGAAGGGGTGTCCTAGACAAAACAAACCCCAGTAAGGAAGACCAAGTTCCTGGGCAGGTGCACTTATTTATTCTCTCTTCCATTGGTGAACGAAGGCCCATTTTTCTTTCCAGGATGGGAATGTCTCAGGGCTCACCCCTCTCTCCCTTTTCTCTCTCCCTTTAGGCCAAGACCCCAGATGAGATGGGCAGTTCTGCTGAGGGCCAGCCAAAGAAGGGTAAAGCAGCCAGCAGAGACAAGTTTCCAAAGGGGAGCCAAATATCTACACAGAGAACAGAAAGTCCCTGGGAATCCTCCAGCACAAGGTCCAAATGTACACTGGAAAGTGCCTCAGTCCCCACAGAATTCCTCAGGTGAGCTGCACAGGAGGAGGTGATGCCTCTGCTTCTTGGTCCTCTTGCCAAACAAGGTCCATCGTCCCCAGCTGCACAGGAACCCTGTGCCAGGGCCTCCATGGGATGGCCAGTGCACCCTCCTTGTTTCATTTGCTCCTCAGCCATGTCTGAAGCCTCCTCTTTAATTGCCAGGCTGAAACGGTACCGCTGGATAGTGCCTGCCCTCGGTGAGGTGGAACTGAAGGTCCACTTCTCCACCAAAAAGCCAGGGGAGTTTGAGCAGACGCTGAGGTTTGAGCTGGTGGGGACAAAGCGGCAGTACGAGCTGCCCTGCAGTGGCACCGGCCTGTACCCCAGCATCAGCCAGAACCCACGGTAAGGCTGGCCCCTGGCAGCCTCCCACACTGCTGTCCCCGAGCTCACAGCCAGGGCTGCTCCTTGGGCATTCTGGCCTGGGCACATGGTGCTGCCTGACGTCACCCAGCATCTCTTTCTGTGCTGGGAGCTGGGAAGGCAGATGGTCCCTGAGCCACCAGGATGGGTTATGGCTTTCTGACTGCATTTCCTACCTGCAGCATCTCATAGCTCCTCCTTCCCTGCTTTCTCTGCCCAGGCTGGTGTTTCCACAGTGGAGGAGGACCATGAAGGAAGGTGAAATCATCTTCAAGGAATATGTTGAGAGCACCAAGCAATTCCACTTTGGACCGCTGCTGTGTGGGAAATCAAGAGAGTGGTATGTGCTCCCTGCTGGGTGTTGTACTTTCCTGGACACGCTTGGGGACATGGACACAATCCAGGGCAGTCCCTGGCAGAGTCCTGGCACACACGTGGGTTTGAAGGAGCACAGATGTGTGAACCTGAGCATACAAGAGGCAAATGAGCCTTGGGGGAGCCGCTCTGCCTGCCTGCTGGGTGCCTTGGCCAGAGCCCCAGGCTGCTGCCAGTCCAGAGGGGACTTGGGGCAACTTTTGTCTGCCTCCACATCTCAGCTTCACCCCTTAGGAAATGTATGGTGGTTTTTGAAGTGCTTTGAGCTCGGCAGTTAGCCTGAGTGAGCAATTATTCTGTAGGTGGTTTTGTAAAGCTATCATTGATCTGTAATTTTTAATAAGATTTTATGGTTGACCTGCCAGTGGGTGTCAGGGGGTATGTACAGCAGGAACTACATTTGCCTGTAATGACATTGCATCATCACTGCTGGATAAAGTCTGCCTGAAAACGTTGTCATTGAAGCCATTGTGCATTTCTACTTTTACTGTCACTTTTTAAAAAATAGTATTTAACATTAAGTTCTTGTCTCCATGGGAGCTCTGGAGGGCTAAATCTATTTTGACAACACAGTTTCAAAAACCAGACAATCTTTAGCCAGGTTTATGGGATGGTCTGGGATTTCTGTTTGCCTCTTTAACCCTTTCACTCCAAAGTCATTTCCACACCTGAGAGAAGGGTCACTTGTTATCTTTTTGCATTCCTCTTGGGAAATGATGCTTTATATTTCTTTCTCAGATTTTGTGATAAGCCATGAAATCCAAAGCAGTTTCATGACTTTTTGGAAATAGATCAGCTAAACTCTTTTTCCAAAAGCCTTTCTTTATACCCTGCAGGGAAGGCACCCCAAGAAAGAAGGGGAAAGAACCCATGGGCCTGGTGTACTGTTATTTTTCTAGGCACCTTTGAATTTACATTGTATTAAAAACACTTGAAGTGGCCTGAGCATCATCAGGCTTCTGGGGTGGAGGCCCCAAGTACAGGGGAAGGCATCAAAGTCAGGCAAGGATGAGCACATGCCCACGCCCCTGGCTGGGATCCACTTCCCTCACTTGTTTGTTAGAGCAGGGTCCTCCAGCACCGCTTCCTCGGCTGCACACGGTGCTTTCCTCGATGCGTGGCAAAGGCAACAGTCTCCTCTGCAGCCTTTTCCCCTTTTGTGGACAGGTACAAGGCCCAGAACTGTCCTGCCAACTCGGAGAATATAACCATCCTCAACAACTCCCCCATGGACGTAGAGGTCCAGTTCTTCTTTGAGGATGATGGAAAAGCAGAGACGTTCCTTCTGGACCCTCCCAGCATGACCCTGAAACCAAAGAAGAAGCAGGTAGGAGAGGGGCAGGTAGAGCAGGCACCGTAGAAGTGCCCAGGAGCTGCTGCTCCTGCTCACACACAGAGCTCTTTCTATTTCTTTCCGTGGGGCCGGGTCCAGGAGCTGACCATTTGGGCATACCCCACTTCCCCTGGCTTCCTGGAAGACAAACTCATCTGCTGCATTGACAAGAACCCAGAGCCAGTGGTCTTCAGCGTGTGCTGCCACGGGGTGCACGTGAAGCTGGAGGTCAGCCCCCTGGAGCTGTCTTTTGACAAGCTGCTTCTGCACAGGTCAGTCATCCCACAAGCACTCCAAGACTTGTGACAAAGACAAAACATTTGACTCTGCTTTCCAGGGCTCGGATGGAGCTGCTCCAGGTTGCATTCAGTGGCGAGGCTGGTATGACCAGCCAGCAGCTGATGCCAAGTGCCTCCTGTCTCTGCAGGACTGACAGCAGGACCTTGGTCCTGAAGAACAACACCCTACTGCCCATGGCCTGGCAGCTCAGTGGGCTGGATGACCTTGCTGAGGACTTCTCACTGTCACAAGATAACGGCACCATTGATCCCCGCTCAGAGTTTGAAGTGACAGTGAATTTCAAGGCCCAGCAGATTGGCACCATTGAGAAGACCCTTCGACTAGAGGTGAGAGGGACTGTGCCCTGCCTGGCACAGTGAGCAGCCACGTGCTCTTAGGGACAGAGTCAGGAAGAGCTGCCCCTGACAGACACAAGGGTGCTGTGACCCCAACTTGTGCCTCTACACAGCGTTTGCCAGAACGTGCAGTGCATCCACATCCCCCAGATAAGCAGACACTGCACCCTGAGCCTGTAGCACAAGCACCTTGGCCCTGTGAATGGTTGAAGGTTGTTGTTTGGTTGTACAGACTGCAGCATGATCTCTACATTTCTCCTGGAGCTTGTCCAAACCTCTGGCATCGTGCAACAAACTCTGCCCCTGGCATTTTGTTCCCCATGGTTTAGGGGCTGCATTTCAGAGAGGGTGCTAGGTGATTGCAAAGGGTTGTCAATGCCACCTGCTCTGAGACACCCTACACTTCCTGTGGTTGTTCTTACATCCCTGTGCCTCTCAAGGAAGCTTTAGCAGCAGCATTCCCTGCTGTAGGAATGCAGAGTTGGGCTGATGGGGTTTTTTACTGCAGCAGAATCCCACTGGGACAGCCCATGAGATGAACGGGTTAGGAAAGCTTGGGTGTCCACCAACACTTGTGAAGCTGGGGAGGCCATAGGGGAAGCAGCCAGCAGAGACAAGGACTTAGAGGCTGTCTAGCAAAAGAATAATCTGAACAGTGTTTGTTTCTTGCTTCCTCAGGTTTCAGATACAGAAAACATCCTGGGGATTGTTCAGGTTGAAAACATCAAACTGTCTGCAGAGGTGTATGATGTTCTCCTGAGCATGGTCCTGCCTGAAGGTCAGTGGATGTCTCCCAAACACAGCAGTCCAGGTGCACTGCCTTACCTTGGGTGGTGGGTGACCAAAGCACTTGGGATGGGATGGGATGCAAGGATGGCATGGATACATAAAGCACATACCCTGCAAGCTGCATGGAATAAAGCACTGTCAGGGCACTGGCAGCCTAAAATCTCTCCCCTCTGAACTTTGAAGTGTGCAGCTTCACATGCAGGTTGGATTTGGGGGCTTTGAAACACCAGTGACGTGAACAGGCAGTTGGCAATTCCCACAGGCTCAGCACAGCATGTAAAGTGATGGGATTTGTGCTTGGAAGCGAGGAAATGGAAGCCGAGCTCCTTAGCTACTAAGCCTGCAGATATTTTGAGTAAGAAGAGAAAGGGCAGACAAGTAGCTGGAAAACCCTTCCAAGAACAGCAACTTGCTGAAAAGGGTTTTGTGCTGGGACCTCCATGTAGCTTGGGACCTGGTGTATTCTGCAGCAGCTCACAAATACCATGTCTGATCTCGCTCTGTGCGTTGTCTGCAGATGAAACCTTGGATTTTGGAACCATCCATGTCCTGGATAATGTGAAGACCGTCCTGACTCTAAAGAACAAAGGGTTGTACAACATTGAGTACAGGTGAGTCCAGCTGCCTGGTGGTGAGCATTTCCCTGGGTTCCCAGGCCTGCAGTCTCCCTCTGTCAATGGTTAGAACCTGTTTCCATGCTGGCTACCTCACAATAAACACAAAACCTGGGCTCCCTCAGCTATTTCACCAGAGATTCCAGCCACAAACTAGCAGTTCTCCACAGTTCAGCAGGGAACCCAAAGGAGAGCCCCAAGAATTTCAGGCACTGAAATGCTGAGATTCATTGCCTTTCTTTGATGGTCACCTCCTTTCTCCTTCTGAGACTCTGTAAAAGAGTGAATGAAAAATTTCAGTGTCAAGGCTTCTTGCAATAACCTCATGACTGTCTGTGCTCTCTGTCAGCATCCAGGATTCCCTGAGCAGAGCTGCACTCTCCCTTTTCTTCTTTTTCTGGTCCTATGCAAAGTCCTGGCTGTGCTGGCAGCACCTCTACTTGTAACTGCAGAGATCTCCATTCCTTCCCTTTCTCCCCAGATTGATGCTGAAGGGTGCAGGTCCCAGGATGCGAGACTTGGCATCCCACTTCACTGTCAAGCCTCAGTCGGGCAAGCTGATCGCCTCCCAGCCTGGTGTGAATATTGAGATATTCTTCCACCCCACAAGGGAAATGCTCCTCAAGAACAGCCCCATCCTGTACTGCCAGGTGAGCTGCCTGGGCCAGGCTGTTACCACACGGTGTTTTGGGAGCATAAACAGGACAGGTGTCTAATGGAAGGAGGGCTTTAACTGGAGAATCCTCTCTCCTACGTACACAAACAAAGTCTTCAAAACCATTTGGGAGGCTTCCTAAGGGAGCTGAGAATCTGACTCTGGAGGAGGTGCTTTAACAGGGATGGGTGAACTGATGGAGGCCTGGGGTGGAGGCTGGGGACTGGAGTAGAGGCTGGCTGGCCTCTTTGCTTTGTTTACCACCCCTTCCTGTGGACACAGGTGATAGATGCCATCGCAGGGGAAGGAGGCCAGACTGTCGCCAACATCCCAGTGAGGGTGTCGGCCAGAGCTGCGTACAGCAAGTTCAGTATTGAGCCCGCCTCACCCATCAATTTCGGTGCCATGATGAAGGGCAGCAAGAAGACCCAGACTGTCGTGCTGGAGAACACAGGCACGATCAGCTTCAAATTCCACATCCAGCCAGCAACTGAGGATGCATCTTCACTGGAAAGCAAAAGGTACGAGAAGCCCTGCACCACCCTTCCTGCCTGAGGAGGCACCAGCCCACGGCTGAGATGAGGCAGGCAGCCAGACCTGGGCTATCGCCCATTTGCAGCCCTGCCTTGGGGAGAGGGAGCAAAACACGCCTCAGTGTCCCCATGTGTAGTAGGAAGCTGGTGCTCGAGCTGCTCTGTCCAGCAATGGGTGCTGCAGGCTGCTCTCTGGGAACCATCTGGAGCAGGAAGGCTTTCCTCTGTGAGGAGGAAGGCCAGCTTTGGCCTCAGAGAAAGGCAGGGGAGCTCAGCATGACAGATACCTCTGCTTTCTCCTCTCAGTTCAAAGCAAGGGGAATCTGTTCCATCAGCTAGGAAGTGCTCAGCGGGAAGGAAATCAAGCTTGACACAGGTGGGTGACTCCTGCTCCCCAACAATGCAGCTGCTGCAGGGGATGTGAGAAGATGCTGCTGTGCCCAGGCTGGGGGCTCATCTCCATTGGGTGGGACGTGGTCTGCAGGATGGAGTCCAGGATCTGCTCAGTCCCACTGACAGTCCTGTACTCTGGCTCTAACCTGCAGTTGTGGGGTCAGCAGAGGGGAGCAGGTCCTGTGTGTGATAGCTGCTGGCCAGCATGTGTCTGTGAACACCACAGAAGCAAAAACATCCCTCCTGAACTCCCAGTCCACAGAGCTCAGACAACATTTTTTTTTCTTCCTTTTCTTCATCTCATTCCCCTACCTCTCTCCCATCATTTCTCACAGCTGTTTCTGCTCTCCTGTTACCTCTGGAGGCTGAGGATCACAGCTACCACCTTCATTCTTTACACTCAATCTCCTTTCTCTCTGCCACTTGAGACAGGCTTGCAGCTCCTCTTGGCTTGTTGGGCTCAACCTGGAGCTGCCTTTGGGCCATGGAGTCATCTTTCCCTGCCCTGGGACTGGCTGCTTGGGCCCAGCTGGAGGCCAAGGCAGGACATACTCTTTGCTGGGGTGCTCAAGGCACAGCTATTACCCTTCAGCCTCTCCTGGAACTTCTTCTGCAGGGTCAGCTCAATGTGGGCATGTTCACGGTGTCCCCTTGCTCCGGCTCCATCGCTCCGTGGGGCCAGCAGCAGATCACGGTGGAGTGCCTGGCAGGGCAGGAGGGGACTTGTGAGGAGCAGCTGTACATTGACATCGTGGGCAGAGACCCCAGGGACAATCCCCTCGGCATTCCCTTTACCCTGACTGCCGAGTCCTGCCTGCCAGGTACGTGCTCTCCACAGGTTCCCTTGGCCAGACCTGCTGCTGATCAGCACCTCAACTTGCTGCTTGGATAGGGAGGCATGCTAGCCCTGGTGTCCCCCCTTGAAATCCTCAGAGTTTCCAGCCCTCTTAAGTCCACTGGTGGATTCATCCCTCCCCAGCTGAGAGGGATGCATGGAAGGATAAAAGGAAAGCAATGCTCTTTAAGACTCAGGTTGACTGAGCTCCATCCTCATAGCCAGCTCCCCGACCCAAAGCTGGGTTTAGCAGTTACCTGGGCAGAAAGAGCTTACCAAGCCTTCTCAGAGGCCAGCAAGGCCCAGATGAATGGAGGCTTCTTCATGCTCATCCCTCTGGTCTGTCCACAGCATTTGCTGAGGATGCGATGTTAATCTTCGAAGAATACCCGATCTGCAGCAGCACTGACCTCAGCCACAAGCTGCTCTCTGTGCACGGTGTGGGCCTGTTTGTGAGAGATGAAAACAAGTTCATCTTCAACAAGATTCTGGTTGGGCAAGAGGCTGAAGCCCACTTCAACATCTACAACACAAGTGCTCTGCCGTGTGACGTGGTCCTCTCCATCAGCCCCCTGCCAGGACAGGTAAGAACAGGAGGCCAAGGAGATGGTTGCCCTCTAAGGGCCATGTGAAAGCTGTTTTGTTCTCCAGATTGCTTTCTGTGGCCCACACTAGCTCAGTGTAGGTCAAACTTCAGGGCAGAGCAGCAGAGCCAGGGAACAGTTGTGTTGAATTCTCATGTCTTGGGCAAGGTTTTGGCTCACACCTCTGGGTCTTTGGTGGGAGAAGTGAATCCTTCTGAACCTCTCTTGGAAGCACACTCAGAGAGGGGCTGTTATCAACTGACATGCCAGGGCTCAAAGCAGAGCATCTCCTCAGGCTCCCTGGCTTTTCCTCTCTCTGAAGGCCAGTTGTAGGTTATTTGCAGGGTTTTCCATGCAGTGACCACCTCCCACATAGGGCAGGGCAGCTGCCAGCACTCAGAACACACAATGCTTTAGCACAAGGTCAGCATTCCCTGCTTGAACAACTCATCCTTAAAACAACAGCCCCTGAGTTCACAGCCCATAAACACACCTCTAGGAGGGCTGTGAAAATGGGAAGAGCTGTCACAATGCAAGATTTTTGCCTGGCTGGCTGCTATTCATGGAAAAGAGAAGCCAGGAGAAAACTGCTTCTTGTAGAAAAGTCTCCATAGCATGACAAGAAAAAACTCTTCTTCTTACAAGGACTGATCAAAGACTATTGTAGAGTTGATACTGCTTTACCATCCCAGGTTTTGTCTCCCAGTGGTCAGCTGGGAAAAGAAAAAGTTGGGTAGGGGGAGAAAAAGTGTTCTGGAGGTTTTATTCTGATGTTTCTTATTCCTGTAGTCCTGTTGATAAAATTTCTTTATTCCTTTTAAGTTTTAAACCTGTTTTACCCTTCTCCTAATCCATAGTTCACAACAAAAAATGCATAAGTGTCCTGGTGATATTAGCCAGTGCTAAACCCCACCACATTATTTAGTGCATTGACTGAGAAACTCCAATTAGCAAATCTAAACCACTACAGACATGCTGTTTTCAGTAATGCTTTTATGAATGAAACTGTGTCGTGCTGGAAGGTGTTTTCTCCTAACACTGCTCTCTGGCTTCCCCCAAGGAAAAAGGCCCTATCACCGTTTTCAAGTTGCATCCAGTCCAGATGTCCATTCCCGGCTCATCCCACGCTGTTGCTACAGTGACCTTCACCCCTCCAGATGAGCAGAACTACGACTGCACTTTTAAGGCTTCCCTTGTCATCCCCAAATGGTAATTGACCCTGAGAAATATTGGGGGAGGCCTCTCTGACAGCTGCCTCTCCACTGGGAAGGCACAGACCTCTTGTTAGCTCTAATGCTCTCAGCAGCCTTAGGCAGAGTACTTGGCATGAGATGATCTGGGAGGCAGTCACTGTTGGATAGAGCAGAAAAATGAGGCAGATTTGTCATACAGGTTTAGCCTGTATGAGCAAATAGGAAGACAGGGAAATAGGTAGCCAACTGGAAGTTACTGAGATGTGCTACAGCTGAGCTGGGCATTTCCAAGGACAGAAGCTTAGATGGATCAGTTTCTGTGGCAGCAAGTCAGCAGTCACAATTTCCTCTTGGTTTCTGTGACATTAATGATCCTCTGTGATTCCCTGCATTCATGAAGCTATTTCATGTGAGTGATGGGAGCTGGTATGAAAGAGGAGCCCTGTTCCTCTGCACTGGGACCTGTGTACAGGGGCTTTGACCTGCCCTTCCTCAAGCCTTTAGTGGCTGAATTGGAGCCAGAGAAGTCTAATTGCTAATAAGCAATTGCTTTTCTATTGTTCTTGGAAATGATCTTGGTGGATGGTGACAATGATTTCTTTTTGCCTTCTTGCTTTTGTACTGCTTTCATGCTGTGCTTTTTTTGCTTGTTGCCTATGTCTCATCTCACTGCAGCCAGGGGATTTGCCATATCTCATCTGGTGCCTCATTATGTATCTGCTGTACTGCATGATTGAATTAAGTGGAATTACTTTTAACTGTTACTGTGGAAGGCTCTGGCTCTTTGGACAGGTTCCTCTTGTGAATGGCCCTGAGGGGATTGGGAAGAGGCTGGTGGGGGGCTGTGTTGTGGGCTACAGGAGCACCAGGCAGGGAAAACAGTGTGGACTGCCCCTGCTGCTTGGCTTGCCCAGTGAGAAATGGGTTAGTGCCAGCTGGAATTGTTTGTGTGCCTCTCCTGCAGCTCTGTGAAAATCAAGCCCCAAATCCTGAGCTTCACCATCAGTGGGAGGGGGCACGAGCCGCAGGTGACAGTCGTGTGCCCGAGAGCTCGCAGCAAGAGAGGAAATGCCGTGCTGCGCTTCCAGAGGCTCCAGCTGGGGGATTTAGAGATGCTCCCCCTGGTCGTCCGTAACAACGGCATCGTACCTGTCAAGGTGAGGACCTGCTCAAGGAATGGTCTGGTTTGGGAATAAGTGCTTGTGGCACAGGGGGAGGGTCCCAAAAACCATGGCAGACCTGGCAAGAGGTGTCACAAATTCTTTTTAAGCAAGGGACTGACATCTGTTCTCCAAGAAGGGAGTTCTTGAAAATTTTCCATCCAGTCTTTCTTCTTTAAGTTGAACACAAGGAAGGTGGTGGAGTATTTCCCCCCATCTTTCAGGTTTGTTCTCAAGGAATGTGTGATTTTCCAGTTCCATTAGGTTGTATTCCCCAGTTTACTATATTTTAAGCAAACTTAGTTGTGGTTTAATTATATTCTGCTTATTGCTTTCTGTCCTGTTTGGTTCCGTGTTGGTTCAATCCAAATGGCTCTAAAGAGCCCTTTTTCCCAGCTGGTTTGACTTAACTTTTGTGCTCAGTGCTGTTTGCAGTGGGAGAGGTGCTGGGTTCCTATGCAGGACCAGCAGCACTGTGGTGTCAGTCCCTGTGCCATCCTGTACTCACACCAGTATCATTGTGCTCTGTGTTCCCTTTTCTCAGTTTATGTTACACCTGGAGGATGAGCATGGAGCATTCTTCTTGAAAGCCAGGCGCTCCACACTGGAGAGATTCCACACTGAAGATGTGGGAGAGGACTCTGTTGAAAATGGTAAATTCGTTAACCATGAAGTGCGATGGTGCACAGAGGGAAAACGTGTGCCCTGCTCTTGGCTTCTCTGAGCTGCAGCCAGATGTTGGACACACTTTCTTTCCTTGGGCTCTCTGTCCCCCGAGCTTTTCATGGGGACCTTTTCCAGGGTTTCCTCCTAGCAAGGAGTAGGAAGTTCTTGTGTTCTTCTAGACGTGGTGGGCTGGGTTCTGGGGGACTCTCACTGCCTCAGTGCAGCCTCTGAGGTATTTGCAGCATGTGGCAAGGTCCCAGCCTGAACGGACACAGCCCTTCAGCACACAGGCAGCCAGCAGAAGCCCAAAGTGCTCTTTGGCTCAGCTTTCCATGTGGCTGGAGCTGTCTGGAAGCGATGGAATGAGGGCTGGGCATCAACCTGAGGTTAAGCTGCTTAAGTGGTGATGTGTCTGGAGATGGCAGTCTTGTGAACATAAGAAGAGGGTCGGGAACCACTGCGGGTAGAACAACCTGTGCTCAGAAGGCAGCTGGTTTCAACCTTCTGTTCCTCATATATGGAAATATTTCCTCTGTACAACTGTATCACTTAATTCTGATTTCCATTGCTGTGCAGAGAGCAAGCCCCCAGGGAAGCCTCTCCTGCTTCTGCATCGTGGGCAATCGGCAGAGTTTGATGTCATTTTCAATCCCACCCTGGCTCAACGTGTGGAAGGGAAGATCCGCGTTTTAGTGGGGGACACCTACTCTGACAAGACCCTGATAGAGCTGGTGGGTGAAGGCCACAAGGATGAATTCAGCTTTGACTGTCTAGAGGAAGACCCACAGTTGAGGAATGATAAGAGCAGTTTGAACAAAGACATCATTGATGGTAAGAGAGGAGAGGCTGCCAAGGTGGAACAAGGAAGAAGAAAATATCTGATCATGTGTGTCCTCTCTCTAGGCAGGCCTGGGCTGTCACCCCTGGACATGGAGGCCTGTGGGTGTGGCAGCCATGCATGCAGAGCAGTGTGTGCTGTGCTGCATGGCGCTGGCTCAGGGGTGTGCCAGGGTGTTTCCCTGAAAGTGGTGGGATGGGGAACTGCCTGGGGAGCTCCCTGCCAGAGGGAGGAAGGCTTGGAGCAAGGAAGCATTGAACATACAGGAGTCTGTGCATGTGAGGGGGGTGGGGTGGAACTCCCTGCATGCTGAGATCCCTTGCTTTCCTCCTTAACAGCTGTCAGACTGAACCACATCCAGTTTGGGGACTGTCCTGTTGGGAAGCCCTGCCACAGGATCTTCACCATCACCAACCACACCGGCATGATGTTCATGCGCTTCGAGTGGGAGGCAGACGTCCCATTCCAGTTCTCCCCCAGGGTGAGTGGGGGCTGCTCTGCCTTTCCCCATTGCTCAAGCCCTGCCCTGGCATTCCTGGGAGCTGGCAGGGAGACCTCACATGCCAGTGCTAGCCCATTCCAGTGCCACACAGGAGATGCACTCCCTGGCTTGGCTGGGCCAAGGCTGCCAGCCTTGCAGAAAAGGCTTCGCGTTATGGGAGGTGGTACCTTCTCTTCATACTTTTGTCTATCAAACTTCACAGAAATCCACACTGAGGTGCAGGTTCCTGGCACAGCTGCTCACCACATCAGTCCCCTTTGCTATATCAGTCCTGCCCTTGGCAGTGCTTCCAGTTTGGTCTTGATTCCCTGATTCTCCCTAGGTGGGACATCTCCACCCTGGCTGCACCAAGGCCATCACAGTGACCTTGAAATCAGATGTCCCAGCCACCTTCAGGAGGCACCTTGTGAAATGTAAGGTGACCAAGATCAAATTTGAGCTGCCACTATGGAATGTTCCGGACTGGGACGACGAAATGCACACTGTCATGTGGAAGGACATCACCGGGAACCAGGAGCCAGCAGCCCAATGGCCTGAAAAAGAGAAGGTAAGAAGCAAAATGGCAAACAAAGCCACCACAGCTTTTCCAAAAAGAACCACCATAACACCATCACTGCTGGCTGAGCAGCTCCTGCTTCCTCTGGACACTGGACAGCCCTGAGGTTCACCAGCAGGGCATTCTAGGGGAGAGGTGGATGCACATGACCCTCACACAAGAGGGAAAGCCTTTAGACAAGAGACCATTAGCCACACACTATCAGTCTGGGCCACAAGCACAAGTGCTGCAGCCCATGTTGAATGGGAGACAATGTTTTTGATTATCTCATTTTATGGTGTTTGAAATCTCTCCATATGATTTGGTGCCTTTTCACCAACAAGGAGTTAAGTCTGCTGCACTCTGTCTCTTCTTTAGAAGTGGAGACAAATACACTTCTACTGCACCTGCTGGTGAATGCCAAGGTTTGTCTCCATGGATACCAGAGATTTTGGTTGTGGTCTCTGTATTGGGAGGGTTATCTCATCATGGAGTAGCCCAGGCACTGTGTGACCGTATGGAGGAGTCTGAAGAAGGATCATCTCTGGAGACTCTTGCTTTTATTGTCATTATTGCCAAACACACTCAGCTTGGGTGAAGGCTCTTTCCAAGTTTCTGGACCATTTTAAGGCCTCTAAACCATCCTCTTTTCTATCAGAACATCTGCAGTTGGACACTTTCCTAGTGAGATCTTTCACGTTCCAAAATGCCCATCCCCAGCTGCCAGCAGTGTGGCTGCTGCTCCACAGGTGACATCTGGAGAGCACTTTCTCCTAAGACAAGAAGAAAAAAGTGCTTCCTAGAAGTCTGCAGTCATGGGGTTCTCCACCCACAGAGCTCCAGCAGGGGAACTTAACCCTAATTTTGAGACCTGCTGGATTTCTAGGGGACCAGGGAAAAAGTCAGTCCCTCTCCAAGGTTGAAGTACAGGGATTGGAACGCCGCTGTAGTCTCCATGGGTACATTAACAGCTGTGCTAGGACTGCTTTGATCAGTGGGCAGAAACAACTACTGCAGCACAACAGTCCCCATTCTGTCATCTTTCCAGGGAAGTAAAAGTGAATGGTCCTTTCTAGTCCCTCTATGAGGCTGATGTTGGAGGCCCAAAGATTCCCTTCTCAGCCTGACTTTCTGGGCTCTGCTCAGCGATTCTTTTCTCCTCTTTTGCAGACAGTGGAGACAGTCCCGGAACCGGCTCACACTGTGCTGAAGAAGAGCGGCCAGGAGGCTGAGCTGTGCCTCAGTGCCTTGGTTGCCTACGCCCAGTTCAAACTGGACACAGTCGTGGTTCAGCTCAAGGACACCTTGCCCTTCCAGACAAGGACAGCCACGTGAGTGCTGAGGCCAGGCAGGGCCCTGCCAGCGGGAGCTGCCTTTGTGGAACTTTGTGCTGGCCGTGGCTGGGGAGACAAAACTCACGACTCGAGCTCCAGGTGCTCAGGAGACAAAACAGCCTCGTTCATTATTCAGAGCTCACTGAAATACCCAATGCAAATCTCCTGAGCTAGACAGCCATTGGCTGAGATCTCTCTCCTGCCCAACTTCCTGGCCAGTGCTGTGCTCACTTCTCAGCTTGGATGGGGCTGGCCAAGGGTCCCCTGTAACTTACCTGGGAACACGTTCAGGCATGAACTAGGCCAGCTGAATTGGATTTGTGTTATGGCCACATTCACTGTGTCCAGTCCAGACCAGCTGTACTGTGACAATGCTGTGACACCTTTGCCCAGGGCTGACCCAGTGCCTGCTTCCCAGAACTCCACCCCAGCCAAAACCAGCACAGGCTTGTTCACATGCATGCCAAGCCAAGCAGGAGAGGGTGGTCAGGAGAGGCTCAATGCTGCCATTTTCTGCTGAGAACAGCCACGGGTTTGCTTTCACTGCGTGTCACCTGTCCTCATCTGCTCAAGAATAAGTTTGCAGTCAAACAAGACCTAAAGAAAGTCCAAAGTAAGCCCCTTAGCTTCAATGTCCTGGGCACCATGTTGGCCCTTTCCTCTTCAACTTCCAGACTTCGAAATACTTTTCTGGGCCACCCAGGAAAGACAGCAGTCTGAGCATGGCAGGGTTGCCTGGGGAAGAAGATGCTCCTCAGCAGAAAGTGGTAGCAGGAGTCCCTCAGACAATGTTACTGTACTATTTGCTTTCTATTTATTGGACTTTTTTTTTTAATTCCTCCTTCTTGCTTTTCAGTTTCAGGATGCACAACACAGGGAAGGTGGCCCTGGAATACTTCTGGGAGGAAGCTGCTCCTGCAGATAGTGAAGCAGTGAGGATGCCATATTCAACCTCTCTGATGGGTAAGGGCATTTCACTTGGTAGCTGAGGGCCTGGGGAGAAGACCCTGCCCCTTCACCCCAAAACTTGAATTGCTTTTTCCTCCTTGTCCACACGTTCACTTTCATCAGCATCTTCCCAGCTGCAGCTGGAGAGTTTTCTCCTTGCCCCCTCTGCCTTTCAGCCCCTTTTGTTCTTGCTCTGCCACTTCAGCTCTGCAAAGGAGCTGAGCCAGGCTCTGGGGAGAGCCACGTGCTGGGTCAGGACTGGGAGGGGGGACATCAGGTCATTGCTTTGAGAAGTCTGAGTCTGGGGAGAGCAATGGTGTAACGAGTGAGCTGCCCTGCAGCCACTGTCTGTGTGCAGTTCCCCACTCCAGGGCAGCTGCAAAGTCACTGTCTAAAACCAGCTCCTGCTTTGGCATAGGAGTGTGTGCTGCAGCAGAGACCCTGCTCCCAGAAGCTCTGTTCCCTGCTGGGAACTTGGCCAGAGATGCTCCGAGTGCATCCCAGCTCTCTTCCACCTATGTGCTGCTGCAGGAGGCAGCGTTGCTGGCAACACAGATTTTGTCTTTGAATGGTGTCCTCTTCCTCTCTGCAGGTGGGCTCATCTCTGCTCCTGTTGTAAGGCAGCGCAGAAAGCTGGTGCTTCTTTTCCGGGGGGAGCAGGACCATCCTTTTGAGACGCATCCTTCTGAGCTGCGGCGCCTACAGTGGCTTGCCGAGGAGCAGCAAGATTCCGAGCAGGAACAGCTGCAGGATTCCGAGCAGGAACAGCAAGATTCTGACCAGGAGCAGCTTTCTGAGGAAGAGCTGCTGGATGCCAAGCAGAAGAAGAGTTCCAAGAAGTGGTGCCGCTCCAAGGAATGGAATCTCTCCCCGCAGCGTGCCACTTCCTCCCTGGAAGTCCTCCCAGATGTCACCCATGACCAGTCACTGTTCTCCATCAACCCCAACTTCGGCACCATCGCTCCTGGCCAGAAGAAGACCTTTCATGTGCTCTTCTCCCCAAAGGATGTGGGGAACTTTGAGACCACCATGCTGTGCAGGTGGGAAACATGGACACACTTGCCAACTCACACTTCTGATGGCTATCACTGAATCACAGGGTGGGACAGGGTGGAAGGGACCACAGGAGGTCATCTGGTCCCACTTCCCTACTCAAGCGGGGTCATCCCAGAGCACATGGCACAGAGCAGTGTCCAGAGGGCTCTGCAATAATTCCAGTGAGGGACACTCCACACCCTCTCTGGGCAGCCTGTCACCCGCAAAGGGAAGAAGTTCTTCCTCAGGTTCAGGTGCAACTTCCTGTTCAGGTTCTGCCCGTTGCCTCTTATGCTATTGCTGGGCATCACCAAGCACAGCCTGGTTCATCCCCTAACACCCTCCCTTCAGTCCCTCTGACCGGGATGGGGAGGTGGGCCTGGAGACAAGCAGTCCCAGAGAGGCAGCAGCTCCCACAGGAGCGCAGAGAGATCATCTGGCCTTGGTAGGGAGACACTGGCAAAAGACACTGTATGAAACATTAAGCTCCTGGAGGGTTGCAAGATCTTGAATGAGAGACCCAGGGACCAGCCAGTCCCTAGCTCTGCTTCTGGCACAGAGCTGCTCACTGCTTGCACAGAGGGAGGATGCAATGCTGTGTGCTCTGCAAGGAGGCAGAAAAGCGTCTGGCTGGAAATGTTTCTCTGGCTAATACCAGTCCCTTTCTCCCCAGCATTCCTAACCTGGAGCAGACTCACAGGACGGTGCAGGTGGTTCTGAAAGGCAGAGCCCGGCAGTGGAAGCGTTTTGAAAAACCGAAATGCTCTGCCTTACAGCAGACAGAGGAAGGCCAGGGACACAAGAAGCAGCTGCACTGGCAACCAACACCACAGTGACAGCATTTGTGTCAGCTGGAGCATCCAGCAGGAGCCAGCAACATCTTGTTTCCTACTGCTGATGGTGTCCCACCCTTTACATGCGACCTCTGCAGCTGCCCTTCCCAGCTCCAGCCATCATCATCTTTTAATTAATTTTGTTAATTAAATAATTGTTTGTTAATTTGTTAAATAACTTAAGTTTCAGTTAACTGTAAATAAACACTTGCTAATAAGTTGTTAACTGTTAGCCATGGTGCCAGAGATCTTTCCTTAAACCCCACTACCCCAGTTCAAACCCCCAAGTTAGTACATTCTGAGGTTCCCCCCAGTTGTCTCCAGTTACTCCGTTCACCCTCTCCTCCCTGGTGTACCCAGAATGGCTCCTGGAGAGCACAAGATGATGGGGACCGCATGGCCAGGCCCCTCCCTTGTACTTCTCCTCCCCAAAATCCTTTCCTTCTTCCTACTTCCAACCCCTTCTTCCCTGATGCTCCTCCCCCTGTTATCTCTCCTCCTCCAGTTGTCCCTCCCCTTCCTGTCCCCGCGGACCCCTCCTTCTCCACTTGGGCTCCTCCTCCTGAAAAGGTCCCCACCCCTTCCTTTCACAATGGCCCCTCCTCTGAGCCCTCCTCTTTCCCCTGCAGCACCGCCAACCCTCTTCTGACTTTCAGATCCCACACCCCTCCTTCTGGTTCCCACACCCTGTGAGCCACAAGTGCCGAGCCCAGGAACTGGAACCCAGAACAGGAGACCCTTCCTCTTGCCACTCCAATTATGTTCAATTATGTGGGAGTGTGCTTCTGGAATGAGAGCCATTCTCATTTCAAAACAAAAGAGAACTCTGCAAAGCCCAGAAAGAGTTTGGAAAGGGAAGCAAATATTTTAAGGGCCTTTTAAAGGCCACCCTCTCCTCCAATCTCTCGGTCCCGTATGACCTCCATGATTTATTTTCGTGCCTCCTTACCCCATCAGAATATCTTGCATGGGAGGGGGCATGGAAGAGGTCATTACAGGCCGAATGTTCTGAGCTATTGCAAAGTTCCGACAGCGCCCTTGATGCCATTGGGAATAAAATAACAACCGAGCACTTGAGCGGTGATGGGGAATGGGCACAGGCGAAGGACCAGGCCCGGGTTTTGCCAAGGCCGGTCCTTGAAAAGATCAAAACAGCTGCAGAGAAAGCGTTCCTCACGTTACCATCCAGAGAACCCCAAGCGAGTTCCACAATCATTCTGCACCAGCATTTTTGAGAAGAGTTGGCCGTCACACTGGGAATTGAAACCATGGCAGGCACCATACAGGGCATGGGGGGAGCTTGTTCTTGTTATCTTTTCTATTTTTAAGAGATGTTGTTAAGAGATACGGAAATTCTGTGCACTGACAGAGCCCTTGTAAGAACTGTAAATTAGTACAATGCCTTTGGGTTTAAATTCAAGCCAGAAGCACCCCTGCTCCCAGAGCAGCAACCCTTCTGTCACTGCTCTCGGACTGCAGCTTCACAAACAGGTGAAACAAACAGACCTCAGCTTAGAAGACCTAAAAGCTAACTTTGTTTTCCTTGAGCAGATTCAGGAGCTACCTGTATTATATATATAAATACTTCACAAGAAAAGAGCAAGAGTGTCAAAAAGGCAAAAGAGCTTGGTAATTTGTAGAAAGTAACTTTGATCAAAAATACAGTGGGTTAATAGAGCAGTCTGAAGATGACATTCACGATTTTCCTGGTGATATTGTGCAGTGTACTGTAACAGTGGGTAACAATTAGACATAGCCAGTAGGATAACTGGATATTCAATCACTGAATTCTCATTCTTCTGAACACTTCAACTGTGCTGTAAACTTCAGAGACATTTTTTCAGCAGCTTTCAACAAGTTACTCTGGATTCATCATTCCTGAGACCTAATTGAGTCAAAATGCCAAGTGGGATTATTCTTTCTCAAAGCCTGGAGCCACACAGAGTGAACAAGTACATAAATCATCATGTGCATCCCCATACACCTAACAGTCCAGTCACTAACCAGAGTTTACAAAGGAAAACTCAACATGCACAGTCATTTTTTCACTTTTGCTACAAATTATGTAAAAGAATAAGCTACAAATAGTATCTGAAACCTGTTTAAACTCAGGGATAGTGATGCGGTGCCACAGTCCCAGGCCAGCTCACCACCACCAAGGCACCCTGACAAGTGTGGGGAACAGCTCCTGAATTTCACAGCAGGAGCTGAACCTTCGAGCCGCTGCCCTACAGCACGTTAGAGCTGTCAGCACAAGGAAGAGGGAAAGGACGAGGAGAAGGCTCTCTGAACGGCACCCAGGAACGAGCACATGCTCTGAACGGGTCACGGACAAAGCCACAAACACTCTGTGCTGGGGATTAAATAGAAAGAGTGGCTACAACCTGTCAACCAATGAGGAGCCAACAGGGCAGGAGCATCAGGCGGGATTAACAGCACAGGGACCAATAAGGATAAGGGGGAGGAGAGAACAGGTCACACGGGCCAATGGGGCCTCGAGGATTGGGGGATTGACAGGGGGGTGGGGCAATCAGGGATTGGCCCAACTGGGCATTGACAGGGAAGGGTCTGGAAGGAAGGGGCAGTGACAGGCAGGGAAGGTTTGGGGTAAGGGCTTGGGTCACAATGATAGGCAGCGTAGGGGAGGATACAACTTAGGGGCAATCCAACTTTGGGGGAACACAGGAATATAGGAACAAACCATTAGCTGTACAACCAGAAATTAAGAAACTATTAAAATGAACACATGCCGCAACACGATGGCATTGCAATACTGTCGCTGCCCGCTTGGCCCTTCACGCCCCGGCTAGCTCGTGCCAAGCGGGCAGCGGCAGGAGTGGGGAACCAGGCGAGCACTGTGTGGCTCGACCTGGAACCTCTAGAGCTCCTTTGGGCTTGGGCTCTATAGTGTGCAGGGCGACACGAGGTGCAGTAAAGGGAGAGAGAGTGCTCGGAGTCCTCCAATTTCCCAGGAACAAGTTTATTCCAGCAGCTGCAGGGAGAAGGCGATGAGGGACAGGGCTGGGATCTCGAGGAGAAAGTCCGAGCCGAGACCCTGGGCACCTCTGTGCGCCAGGTTTTAAAGCCCGTGGGCGGCTCATACAACAACCAATGATATGGCAGCAGGGGAGGTGTTGTAGGAAGGGGTTACAATACACAAATCCAATGGTAGGGACTTGGGGGAGGGAGGATAGCTATACAACCAATAGGGCATCGAGTAAGGGATGATGAGCAGGGAAGGAACCAGAACAAAAGGTGTGGTGTACATAGATTGATAGGGCTTGGGGGTAGGACCAAAGTGATGGATGGGGAACAATCTGGAAAGAGGGGAGAGGTTTACAATGACAGGCAACTGGGAACAAACTATATATGGGATAGTGGGGGAGTAACTGGGTCAAACCAACTCTAAGCTCAACGAAGGTGAACAAACATACTTAATGAAGATAAACTAACAGGCGGCAACATCTCCCCCTTTCTTTTTTAGAAAGAGGAGGTTGCATCGGCAGGAGGTGCAGAGGGTTCAACAAACCAGTCTTGGGGTACGGGAGAAGGAGGAGGTGAAGAGGGAGGAGAAGGAGCGCTAACAAAATTGACTTGAGGGGAGGGGGATACAAGATGTAAAACCGATTGAACTAAACATCTCTTTAAAACTGCAAACGCTATTAAAACGATGAAAACGATGAAAACAATCCATAAAACAGTCTTTAAAATGGACGAGAGCCATCCGGAGACCCCCCATCCCGAAAAAAGACTGGTGACCCAGTCATTAGTCTCTGGGCCACCAGCATCATCAGGAGCGCAGTGGTTGGCGCAACGATCGGGGTGGTCATCTTTCCGATGGCTCTTTCTGAAAACAAAACATACGAAAAGCATAGCTTTAACTGAAAAAGGTAGGTTGACGTAACAAAAAGGGGCTTGGGTTGTTTCCTCCTCCTCCTCGGGATGGGGGATGGCTCATCCGGACGTGACGTCATTGACATCCTCGACCCTATCTGGTGGCCTGCTTGGATGTCTGGGGACGTAAGGTTTCACCCATCTTTGTGGGATCCACCTTAGTCCCTGGGGCGAGGATATGCAAGCGTACCCCCGCCCCCAGGTCACCAGATCAAAAGCACCCAAGATCTTCTGGGTCTCAGGGTCCCGGACCAGCACTGGAGGGCGCTGCTGCAACTGGTAGTTCTTGTTGGTCTTGAAATACCGGGCCACTGGAGGGCTAGGGTCCTGTTCGGAACAATTGAGAAAGTTTAGCGTGTAAAGGGCTTTGCACAACCGCTCTTGTGGCGTGCAGCCCTTCACAGTCTCCCTTTGATGAGAAAGGACACGCTTGAGCGACTGATGGGCTCGCTCAACGATCGCTTGGCCGGTGGGGGAGTGTGGGATGCCTCTCTTATGTTCCACTCCCCACTCCTGCAGGAATTCCTCCAGTTTCCTGGAGGTGTATGCTGGGCCATTGTCTGTTTTTATTTCTTTGGGGACCCCCAGTACAGAGAAAGCCTGCATTAGGTGCTTACAGACATGCTCGGCTTTCTCTCCTGTGTGGGCAGAAGCAAAGACAGCACCTGAGAAGGTATCGATGGAAAGGTGTACGAACCGAAACCTGCCAAACTCAGGGTCGTGTGTTACGTCCATCTGCCACACTTCGCAGCTCCCCAGACCTCGAGGGTTGACCCCCGATCCCAAGGAGGGCATTGCGGTGGATTGGCAATGTGGGCATGTGGCCACAATGGCTCTGGCTTGATCTCGCCGCAGGTGGAATTGGCGGACCAGACCAGGCACATTTTGATGGAACATCTGATGGCTCAGCTTAGCTTGTTGGAACAGATCTGGGAGCTGAGCCATGGAAACAGGGGCAGCGAGGGAATCAGCTACCTGGTTTCCCTCGGCTACCGGGCCAGGGAGATCCGTATGTGACCTTACATGCATTACAAAAAATGGTTGCTTTCTGTGGGAAACAGCATATATTAGCTTAGAAAGCAACTCAAACAATTTCGGGTTTGAGACCTCCTTCAGAGCAGCGTGCTCTGCTCTGGCAACTACCCCTGCAACATAGGCCGAATCAGTGATTAAATTGAAAGGTTCAGGAAACCTCTCAAAGGCTCTGACGACTGCATCCAACTCAGCAACTTGTGGAGACCCTTCCACATATTGAATATCTGCTTCCCACTGCTGAGTTTCGGGATCTCGCCAAGTCACTACAGACTTGTGAGATGCCCCGGATGCGTCTGTGAACACAGTCAAAGCTTTGAGGGGCTTTCTGCTCCGCATTTCTTTTGGAATCGGTTCAAATTTAGAATTGAAAAATTTGTGGGCAGGGGCATGGACCAAAACTTGGCCTTCAAAACTATCTAAAGCAATCTGGAGTGTCTCATTCTCCCGAAGTAGTTGATTAAACATTTCTTTTGTCAGCCTATCTGGAGACGCTTTGTCCCGAGACAAGCTGACTGGTACTCGAACGCATGCAAAATCACATCCAGCCATCTCCCGAAGCCGAGCTCGAGCTCTCCCGATGAGCTGAGCCATCAGCTCCTGTGGCCGGATGATACTTTTGGACCTTTGATGGCTCAA
Organism: Cyanistes caeruleus; assembly: GCF_971803275.1. Lineage (NCBI taxonomy): Eukaryota > Metazoa > Chordata > Aves > Passeriformes > Paridae > Cyanistes > Cyanistes caeruleus. Next base: position 197,072 of record NW_028255959.1, read on the forward strand.
GAAAACCCACTCTATGATTAAGAGGGGATCCTTAGAGCCCTGGTCCCACTGAAAAATCAGCCCACTGAGGTGTGGCATTCTCCCGAGTATGATGAATTCAAAAGGCAGGGTCGGTTCGTACCGATGTGCTTGCCTTTCGACAAGCGCATCCTCCACTTTCTCTAGGGCTTTCCTCGCCTCTGGGGTCAGAGTCCTGGGAGAACTCAGCTCTTTCTCCCCCTTCAAAAGTGTGAAGAGGGGGGCTAGGTCTTCCGTGGAAAGGCCCAGCCAAGGCCTGACCCAGTTTAAGGTCCCACACAGCGAGTGAAGGTCCACTGTTTATTAAAGATTGCTGTTTATTGCCAATTTTTGAGGCACAACAGTCCTCTCAGCAATCCGCAGACCCAGATACTTCCAGGGTGGCATCTGTTGAACTTTATCCTCCTGGAGTTGAAAACCTGCGGATGTTAAAACTTTAACCACTCGGTCAAGAGAGCGTGTGAGTAAATCGTCATGGGGGGCGCACACTAGGACATCATCTAGTGATGGATGATGACCTCCCCCATTTCGGCACGTACAGGAGACAGCAATGAGGAGACATACCACTGGCAGATAGTCAGCGAGTTTTTCATGCCCTGGGGCAATACCCGCCAGTGGAACCTCCTCATTGGGGCTTCTCGGTTAAGGGTAGGCACCGAGAAGGCAAACCGTGGGGCATCTTCAGGGTGTAGAGGAATTTGGAAGAAGCAATCTTTGATGTCAACTACTGCCAATTGCCAATTTCGAGGGAGCATGGTTGGGGAAGGCATCCCTGGTTGAAGAGGTCCCATGTCTACAGTGATCTTGTTGATTTCACGAAGATCGTGAAGGAGCCGCCACTTGTCTTTCCCCGGCTTACGGATTACAAATACCGGGGAGTTCCAAGGGCTGGTGGTCTCGACTATATTACCCTTCGCTAACTGCTCCTCCACGAGTTCGTTGAGCGCCTTCAATTTATCTTTCCTGAGCGGCCACTGATCAATCCAGACCGCTTCGTTAGTGGTCCAATCTAACTTCTGGAAAGGGCGCTCCACAGTGGCCGCTTCTAAAAATCCCGAGGGGTTTTCGGGATTTCAATCTTCACCCCCCATTGAGACATGAGATCCCTCCCCCACAAGGGAACCTGATAATCCGCAACGAATGGGCGTAAGTTTGCCAATTGCCCATCCGGCCCCGCAATTTGTACCACACTCTTTGAAATGCGAGCCAATTGGGTACCCTCTATACCCTGTATCTTCCCTGCCACGGGTTGCAACTCCCAATGTGACGGCCATCTCCTTTCGGGGATGATCGTCACATCCGCTCCTGTGTCAAGCAGACCTTTCATCTGTAAGGATTCTGCACCCTGCTTGACGCTGCAGTCTATGATGGGTTTATCCTCACCCACTACTTCTGCCCAGTAGACGCCTGGTGCGTGGTCGTCTACTGGGATACCCTCGGGAATGGGGATAAACTGGGCGATGATCTGGCCTTTAGGGAGGAAGTATGGTGGGTGAGTGCAGCGCGCCAGGAGAATGAGGTTCTCCGGACCACCTGGGAAGGTGATCGGAGAAATCTCAATCTCCGGGGGTGTGTGCTTGGTGTCCCCGATGGCAATATACTTACAGTCGTGTCCATTCCCTGGCTGGTTCTCCTCCAGTGGGTCCACAGCTACCACCGTCCAGTGCTGGGACCGGAAGAGGATGTCTTTGACGGTGATAAGGTGTCGCGTCCGGTAAATTTGCCACGTCCGATGATTCTTTCCCCCCACCTCCGCGATACCTGCCCCATTTTTTGCATCGCGCGGGGCAGGTTCGCGCCGCGCTCTCAGTTTTTTTGTTTTTTATTAGCTGTTCCCTCCAGTACCCTCTCCCCAGATCCATTTCCCACGAGCCCCTGGCGTGGGTGGGCGGTGGGACAGTCCCTCGCCATGTGACCCAGTTGTCCACATCGGTAACACTGAGTAGTTCTTGCTGGTGGAAGGATGAACTGGCCCGACGGGTGTTGGGTCACTGCCACTGTTGGTGTTCTCCTGGCCGCCTGTGGTGGTGGTGGTACCCTGGACGCCCCCACTAACGGAACTTTCTTCTCACATGCATCAATGAGGACGTCCAAGGTTGGCGGTGGATACATGGGCAAACTAAATATAACCTGTTTGCAGATGTCATTACAGTTCGCCTTAGCCATTTCTAAGACAAGCTGCTCTTGTAGCTCAGGTTTATCAACTTGTCTTTCTATTTGCTCCTGTAAACGGTTAATAAACACGGTAAATGGCTCATCGGGGAACTGTTTAATATTTGAGAAGTTGGCCAGGGGTTCCCCCCCTGGCAGGATGTTAAATACCTTCTCTGCGGCCTCCGTGATCTTAGCTAAGACAGGCCGTGGTAAAACCCTTGCCTGTTCTTCCGGCTTCCCCCAATTCCCTTCACCGCACAAGTGATCTATCGAGAGGGGGTTTTCATCCGCGTCAACCGCGGACTCCTCGCTGCGCAACAGCTCAGGAAGGATGGCCTCTAACGACTTCTTCCACCTCAGTTTCCACAGCCTATAATCAGCTGGGGAAAGGAGGCAGGCAAACAACTCTTTTAAGTCGTGGGGGACCATCTCGTTCGCGGAGAAGGTGGCTTTTAATAAACCCTTAAAGTATTCACTTCTGCTGCCGAACTCTTTCTGGGCTTTGCACAGCTCCCTCTTTGTCTGGAAGGAGAAGGGTTCCCATTCTCGGTACCTCCCTCCCCTTCCTCTAAAACTGACCGGTGCGGCAAAGGGAATCACTACCTGTTCCGGGTTCTGGTCCTCAGGCCTGTCACTTCCTGTCCCCGAAGCGTGGGAACTGGATGGGACAGTGTGGGAGCTGGGAGGAGGGACGTGGGAACCAGGAAGAGGGGCGTGGGAACCAGGAAGAGGGGCGTGGGAACCGGGAGGAGGGGCGTGGGAACCGGGAGGAGGGGCGTGGGAACCAGAAGCCGGAAGAGGCGGGGCTGGAGGACCGACTGAGGAGGAAGGCTGAAGGGAGGAGCAGCGGCCGGAAGGGGTGGGGTTTTGGGAGGTCACACTTTGGAGACACGCCCCTGAGGAGGAGGAACCACCCAAGGGGAGGTGGGAGGAGTCAGGGTAGGATGGAAGGGAGGGGCTAGAGAGGAAAGGGTTGGTCATTGAGGGAAGAAAGGGGTTCTTGGAAGAAGGAGCACAAGGGGGGGGTCCGACCATGCGGTCCCCACCATCTTGTGCCCTTTGGAGGCCATTTTGAGGGTTAGGAAAGGGGTCAGGGGATATAGGGGAGCATTGAAAACTGGGGGAAACTGAGGCACGGGGGTTAGAAGAGGAATCAGGGAACATGGAGGAGCCTTGGAGACTGGGGGAAACTGAGACATGGGGGTCTGAGGGTAAAAACTGGGGACTTGTAACCTGGGAAACGTTTAACTGAGGGTTGCTAACTGGGGAAACTGAGGAATGGGAAGACACTGGCAGCTTGGCCAGGGCTGCCAGGGCAAGGGTTCTGGGAGAGACGTGGGGAGCCAGGGATCCTGTTACCCTTGGGGGATCCCTGAACAGGACAACTTGCCCTGCAGGTCGCTCTGCAGGTCTCCCTCAACTCGGGATCAGGGGGAGAGGAACATGGGGATAGGGAAACTGGGGAAACTGGGGAGTTTTGTGGCGGCTGCTTCTGCATTTTCTTTTCCTCTATTACAGCAGACCGAATTAAAAAAAATAATGTTACAAATTTTTCAACCGAATTATCACCTCCATTAACTATCTCCGTTAATTTTGATCCAACTGCATTCCAGAATTCTACAGAATTTGCTTTGTCTGGGGTCACATTTGGGAAATGCAGGAACAGCCATCTCACAAACCTCTTTACCCTCCCACGAGAAAACTTCTTATTCCCCCCCTCAAGGGTACCCACAACTTGGTAAAAGACTCTCTTTTGCTGTGCCGAAAGACGTGCTCCCATCTTGTCAGCCCTGGCACAGCAATCCCACCGCCCCCTGCAACCAAACGACAAATCAACGAAATAAAAACACGGGTCCGGACCGGGCTACACACACACACTCCCCCCCGAGGGAGTTTTCACACACTGGGCGCCCCCTCGTCCCACACACAGGGACCCCTCACCCAAGTCCGGACGACTGTTGCAGGCGACGTCCACACCTCCCGAGGCGACCGTCTGCACGTCTGACGGCTGCCGCCTCGACCTCTGGGAGCGCAACTCGGCAAAAACGAGTCTACTACTACCAGAGCAGCTGCCGCTCACAGTCTCTGTGAAATCCACTGGAATTTGTAGATCCACCAACCTCTCCAGGGGTCTCCACGCCTCGCAAGAGGCCCCACGTTGGGCGCCAGCTGTCGCTGCCCGCTCGGCCCTTCACGCCCCGGCTAGCTTGTGCCAAGCGTCGGCGGCAGGAGTGGGGAACCAGGTGAGCACTGTGTGGCTCGACCTGGAACCTCTAGAGCTCCTTTGGGCTCGGGCTCTATAGTATGCAGGGTGACATGAGGTGCAGTAAAGGGAGAGAGAGTGCTCAGAGTCCTCCAATTTCCCAGGAACAAGTTTATTCCAGCAGGTGCAGGGAGAAGGCGATGAGGGACAGGGCTGGGATCTCGAGGAGAAAGTCCGAGCCGAGACCCTGGGCACCTCTGTGCGCCAGGTTTTAAAGCCCGTGGGCGGCTCATACAACAACCAATGATATGGCAGCAGGGGAGGTGTTGTGGGAAGGGGTTACAATACACAAATCCAATGGTAGGGACTTGGGGGAGGGAGGATAGCCATACAACCAATAGGGCATCGAGTAACGGATGATGAGCAGGGAAGGAACCAGAACAAAAGGTGTGGTGTACATAGATTGATAGGGCTTGGGGGTAGGACCAAAGTGATGGATGGGGAACAATCTGGAAAGAGGGGAGAGGTTTACAATGACAGGCAACTGGGAACAAACCATATCGGGATAGTGGGGAGTAACTGGGGCAAACCAACTCTAAGCTCAACAAAGGTGAACAAACATACTTAATGAAGGTAAACTAACAGGCGGCAACAATTTGTGGCCAATTTAAAATAAATGGCAGTATTTGGTTATTTCCTTTTGGCTGCTGTGAGTTTTGCAAGTAGTAACGTACTACTGTTTCCTACAGTCCATTTGTCTTTTCTTCCTAAGCACTCATCTCTCCTGTGCCAAAGAAAAGGAGAATTAAAAACAATTCATCTGTGTAAAGAGTTTGCAGGTGTTAACTTGGTGTTAGCAATACTTTATGCTATTACTGCTGAATCCACAGGTCTGCACTTTTAGCAAGATGTTTTACTGAGTTCTGTGGAATGTAACTGGTATGTAGATAACCTGTTTTTCACTAGAGAAGCTTTGAGCCAGCTCTGAATTTTTCTTTCAGTTAGTTCTGTATTTCTAACAACAGCAGGGCAGTATCAGCATGACAAAATCTCAGGAATTTGTGGGGGGTTTTCTTAATTTATTTCTAAAACTTACATATTAATCTTACTCACAATTCTTTCTACTTCCTTCTATTTTTCCTTGCCTGGTTTTGTACCACCACTTTATAAATGAACAAAGCATCCATCAAGGTGTTGAAGGGAGGTAGAATCCAAAGACACAGATTTGTTTGGGGCCAGAAGAGAAACCCAAATGGGGATTATGGAGCTTCTAGACATGCAGACACCTCTGGGTGCAACCACCTGAAAGCAGCACGTTGGATAAAGAACTGTAACCCTAAATCCTGGAGGCAGAAGGGCTAAAGGCCAAATCTATGGGATGTAGCCATGGCCAGTCCCCAGCCACGATGAGGAGCACTCTGATCCAAGGGCAAACAGCACAACTTCTTCCCATCCATGGGCACCCTCTGCAGCTTCCCCTCTTCTCACTGCCATCCCAAAGCTTCTCCTTTTGGGTGAGCCATCTCCCCTGTCCTCTGAGAGAGTTAATGGCTGGAATGTCAAAGGTTCAGCTGTGAAATCATGCTTAGAAGGCAAAGCTTTCTCTTTTACCCAGTGGAGAACGATGGTCAAAGTAGAGCAGCACCCCAAAGTGACATGCTGACCTGGAATCCCAATCTCCTTGCCTTACATTTTAATTTTCGCGTGTCTACCACACAAGCAAGCTACTGAGCTCTGCAGAAGGGCAAATGGAACAAGAGGGGAAGGTTGTTACTATTTTGGGTGGCTTTTTGAATGAGTTGATGATAGCCAAGAATTGATTTCATCATGACTGGGGCAAAGTACTTGTTATGCATTCACAACTCCATTCACAACTCAGCCACCAGCTCCAGTTATCAGATTGTGAATTGTTCTAGCAGAAAGATCAAAAACTCTCAGAAATATTTTTATTTTGACACATTATTGGAGGGGAGGAATTTTTTCTTCACACTGTCACAGACTGGAAGCTTTTTCTTGAATGACTTGGTTGCTAGTTTTAGATGTATTTCCCTTTTCCTTGCAGATAAGAGATGAGGACAGCGGCTACAACAAAAATCTGTTTTGCATTCCTAAGCATTATGAAGAGGATTTAGAAAGAGTCTTCATTCCTCACGGACTCATCCTGGACAGGTATGAGGGTAAACAGGAAAGAACAGGGACAGTGATGCCCATTTTTGTCCCTCCAAATGAAAAAAGCCTGAGGTCCTGCCCTGTGCAGCCCATGGGAAACGGGGAAACTCTGCAGCCCTAACACTTCTGTCCTAAAGTCTGGGATAAGAGGGGGTTTATGGAGAGGATTCCTCTGCAAGCCCAGTCAAGCTTCCATGTTCCATCACCTCTCTTGAAGCCCACCTATCCTGCAATATTTGTGTTTATGGGTTAAATTTGCTTATGCTGTGCAAATACCTAATTTATTTTCCTACGACTTGCTGTGCTCACAATTTGCTAGTTAGAAAAACTTAACAGCAAGATCAGAATTTTTACTTGAACATTGCTTAATATATGCACAAACAGCTCTGATATACAGAACACTTTCCAGAATTGCCTTTTTTTTCCTTCTTTCTCCCAGGACAGAGCGTTTGGCTAGAGATATCATGCAAGACATGGGAAGTCATCACATTGTTGCACTCTGTGTCCTTAAAGGAGGCTATAAATTCTTTGCTGATTTGCTGGACCATATAAAAGCACTGAATCAAAATGGTGATAAATCTGTGCCCGTTACCGTGGATTTTGTCAGAATAAAAAGCTACTGTGTGAGTGACTTTCTTTTCTTTGGAAAATTGACTCTCTCCATAGACTGGCATTCTAAATACTGGTGGTTTGTGTGAGAACCCCCCAAAAATGGAGTTTATGTGTACATTCTCTTCAAATTACATACTAAAAAGGAACTGATTTACTGATCTGCCCCAAAGGGTGGATATTATATATTCACTGGGATAAACATAGCAGAACACTCAAGATGACAAAGCCAGGGGCAGATCTCCAACTCCTTCCTCTTGCAAGAAGCAAGAGCAGCTCACCTTTCAAACAAATCCAGGACAACACTTTGGGGGGCATGCTTTATGTGACTTCCATCTCTTCTTTCTCCTTCTAGAATGAGTCACCTGCAGAAAAAATCAGTTTTATTGGTGAGGAGCTGTCTACACTAAGTGGGAAGGTATGAATTGGCATCTTCAGCTTTTAAAGGAAAACAACTCTTCTTGTGTGTTTTCCAGGAAATCCATCTTTATTGAAGATTTTGATACTGCATACTTCCAGTCTCTTAACACTGATTTAAAATGCTGGGCTTTGAAGCAGTGAATAATTCCCACTGATCTCAGTGGAAACTTGGAGTGATCAGCAATGAGTGCTCCCAAAGGTCCTATTCCCCATTTTATCCCAGAACCCCCAGAAATGAACCACACTCACCTGACTCATTCAGTGCCTCTGGAATACTGGTGCTGTACACAGAGCAATATACAGACCTGACACAGGTGCCTTTAGCACCATATTTAAGCTTTCAGAAATACTTACAAAAAGACTCTTCAGTAAGCACCAAAGTCAAGTCAGTAGTTCAAGTGACAATCTCCTTTGAAAATCAAGGCAAATTCCTTGTAACTGAGGGTTTTAGTGTGCTTTTCTTGGCTGTTTGGTTTGCTGAAAATTGCCATTTAAGTATTTTTTTTTTCTTTTCCTTCCTTCCCTATGTAATCTCTTCCAGAATGTGTTAGTAGTAGAGGTAAGTAATGACTGAAGGAGGGGTGGAATGACACAGATTCTTTTCTCCCTTCTTTTCAAATGAATACATATTAGATATAAAATAATAATTACTGAAGTTAGTGGGCTGCCAGGTTGGTATGCTCTAATTTAATCCACTGACAGTCTGGTTTTCCTTTCAAACTTGAAGGATAATTCATTTTTTTTATCACTTTCAGGACATTATTGAGACTGGTAGAACAATGAAAGCACTGCTTTCAAAACTAAAAGACAAGAAACCAAGGATGGTAAAAGTTGTAAGGTACAAGGATATAGCTGCTAACTAACATATTCAAATCATTTGGGTGAATAGTCATTGTATGCTGCCAAGTGCTTGTTTGGCTTGAAGTTTGGGGGGGAGAAAGCAAACGCAGGAAGCAATCCTTACCCAGCTGTGGGAAAATTAAGTGTTTCTTAAACTGGGAAATTTCCCTGTGCACTACCATCTTCACTGCTCAAATTAATAAAGGAAGGTTTGATGGCTCTTTCTATGGTGTCCATAAAGTCTGATGGATTCCCTGTTTCTTACTTTATGGCTGAAGGAAATTGATGTCTTTCCATAAGTTTTCTAACGTCGCCTCAGTTGCCTCAATGCTGGAATGACAACACTCAGAATATCCCTTACTATCCTCAACTCTAGAAGTTTCCAGAATCTAAGAGTCTGTCAGCACTTGGAAGATGACTTCAAGCAGCATTCTAGATCTGCTTGTAGTAGGTCTCTAAAAGGAAATTTTGTGGAATATCCCTGTGTCTGTCAAGTAATCACAATGCTTTATAAAAACAGTTGCTTTATGCACCAGTTATTCAGACAGGCCTTCTAGGGACTGTCCAGGAGGTTCTCAGTTTCTTCTGAAGGGCACAGGCAAACCAAGACTAGATAAGATTTTGCAGAAGAAATGTCCTTTTCTCCCTCCCTCCCTCCCCACTAAAATCATTCCCAGCCACTTGGACATGCTTCCCCCTCTGTGCTGTTCCAGTGTCCTGAGGCATTGCTCCATGGAAGGGCAATGACCTGAGACCCAGGATTGGAGGGAACTGAATACAAACTAGAGCCACTTGGACATAAAGAATGAACCTAGATCAGAGCCTTTGCTTCTCCCTCCACGACAAGGCTGAACACTACTGCTTTCTGTGAAATAATCTCACTGCCTTAATTTAATGGCATGATTTTAGAAGCTTATGGGGAGGTGTGGCAGAAGGGAAGTCTACAGCTTAGACATATTTTAAAAACCAACCTTCTCTGCTCTGCCTTACAGCCTGCTCGTCAAAAGGACATGTCAGAGTCCAGGTTACAGACCAGACTGTAAGTACCATGTTTTTCTAGTATTTTCCAAAACACAGTCTTACCATTTCCCTTCAGGCAAGCACATCTGACAACTGCACAGAAGTTTCATGAAGGCCAAGAGAAATGGGGAGAAACTACATAAAAACTTGTGAACTGATGTCCAGCTATGGCATCCTGAGGCCTCATGACCACCTTCTGTTTTTCCCCTGGCTGGCCTCAGTGCAGGTTTAGCTATTTGATACACAAATTTAACTATTTAGATAGCAGAAATGAATCAAACCTTAACTGTGTGTTGCTTTGCTTTGGCCCTGGAGGACATTTGTTTTGACTCTGCATTATTAAACTTGCCTTGTTTCCAAACTGAAAAGTCCTACTGAATCACGGTTCATCTACTTTCACTCAAGTAAAATCTCATTCCTTGTCTCTTCTCCCAGGACTAACTCATAACCAGGTGTTAAACAATTATTTTGTTAATAAACAGAATTCTCTTAACAACCTTAATTATATTACTGACTGATGGGAATGGTTTAGATTCTAACCTCTGTCATCAATTTATAGCTCAGATTCTTAAGGAAGCACCCTGAAAGAGATGATGTCTTTTACTCTTAGCTCAAGTGTGTGTTGAATACAAACTCTGCATTTAAAAGCTGCTTACACCACTGAAGGATAAAAAGAACTGTATTTTCTTATAGATACAGGCTTTGAAATCCCAGATCAATTTGTGGTTGGATATGCTCTTGACTACAATGAATACTTCAGAGATCTAAATGTAAGTACATGCACATTCCTCCACTGCCAAGTATCAGGTACCCAGCAAGAAGATTTGCTTCTACTCAGAGCTTCTCAACAATTACAAAACCTTCAACTCCAGCTAGAAACTTCCAATAAAGGAGCAAAACCATTTTTAAGGTGCCGAGTTGGTAATGCAGTGTAGGTGCATGAGAAATGTTTGTGCTTCACCTTTTTATAATTCTACTCCACAAGTCTCACGGCTCAGCCATGCTGCAGAACATTCTGGGCCCCCAGGATGGTGAGCAGCACACAATCTGTGACCCCATCTGAAAATAACTTGTCATTTGACTTTGATTGGATATTTGTCTGACTTAGTTCAACCCTATGTTGCTCTTCAGTCACCAGGTCTTTAAAGCAGCCCTGCAGGGACTCTGTGTGAAGGTTTTCCATACACTTAGGGATAACATGTCTTACATCTTACATGTCTGTAAGAACTCTTCCCTTATTCCATTACAGCTTCTTCAGGCTGCTCAGAGTAGTGGCCTTGGAAACATCATAAACTGATAGGGTTGATCATTTTTCCCTCCTTTGTTTTCCAAAGTACTTCCTTAATTCTGTTTAACTGGGAAAGTTTTTTACTTCAAAGCCTTTTTCCTAAGACAAACCAGTCCTGCTGAAGACACAAACAGTCTGTGCCATTGCTCAGCAGCATTAAGGAGCATGCAGTAATTTAAGAAACCTAAGTTCTTTCAAATATATCAAC